>NC_056741.1:540945128-541180128 GCF_019279795.1 Protopterus annectens
AATGTGTTTACAACACGAATGGCCACTCTGAAATCCATCTCTAATAAATCTATGTGGCTCCTTTCCCGTGCTTCGGAGGGAGCCGCTAGAGCCAGCGGAGCAGGGGTCGTCTTACGACGTCATGCCTGGCTCCGTCTTTGCGACTTCACGGATCCCTTCGAGGTGTCCTTCGCGAACGCCCCCCCTTTGACGGTTCTACTCTTTTCGGCAAGACCGTTCGCGATACGCTTGTTCAAAGCGAAAAGGACGGGAAGACGCTGTCTGCCGTCTGAGTCTGCTTCTCTAGTCCCCAAGATCCTTCTCCAGGAATCAGAGGGGACAAAAGAAACTGTGGATGTTCTTCTTCTCACATTGCTGCAGTCATAACCTGTGGGTAGTCCGCTGTCCTCGGTCGGCCCGAATACCAAAGAGTTAGGCTGGCGTTGGTCATGGGCGCCCGGAGCTGACGTCAGTATGTAGTAGTACTTAAGCGCATGACCGACGCCATATTCTCAGTCTTTCTTGCCGCGTGGTCCGAAGCAGAAGCAGCGTTTGCAAGTGCCATTCGGCGTTCTGAAATTTTCAGTTATCGAGTTTCAGACCGAAGACCAAGTTGGGCTAAGTACCCCGTTGGGGAAAAATTTTGTCTTTTCTTGCCTCAGTTAATCCGGATGTCAGAAAAAGTTAATAACTGTATTTCTTGTGGGAAACAGATACCTCATAGGGACCATCACTCTCTCTGTATTCCTTGCTTGGGGCCTGAACACGACGTAGTCGGGTGTCGCTTTTGCGCTAGATTTAATAAGCGCACCATTAAACGAAGATTAGACTGTGCCAGGCTTGTTTTCGGTAAGCGGTGTAACTACAACATGCCGTCGGATCCTCCGGCGCCCGCTACCGCTAAAAAACGTAAAGATAAATCTTTAAGGTCTAAACCGGAGGAGTCGTCCGTTGCGGACGCCGGTTCTATGGAACCTCCGGTTGAATCTGTGGATCCGGCCGAGGTCTCGGCTGAATCACAGGGGGAACCTTTACTTTTGCAGGAGTTGGCCTCTCAGGAGTTAGGCCAGGCCGAGGGTGCTTCTCAGGTATCTGTAGTTCCATCCTTACAAAAGGTTATTAGGCCTTCTACCTCAGTGGCCAAAGGCCATGCTAAGGCTAAACCTGGTCTTACTGGTACTGGCCATAGTCCTAGTTCTTCAGCTTCTGTTCCTAAAAAACATATGTTGAAAATGGCAGAGGATTTGATTACTTTGATCAGGGGATCTTTGCCCCCACCAGAGAAGAGGCCTAGGGTGGAGACAGAATTAGAAGGAATGGAGCATTCTTCAGACTACTCTGAGTCCTCAGCTGAGGATATTCAGGATTACCCTCCATATTCAGATTCGGATGCAGAGGATTCCTGTCCTTCTGCTTCTCCTCCAGAGGATTTTTCCTTTTCTGAAACTTTACATTCCATGAGGGAACATTTCAAGTGGGAAGGTCAGGATTTTTCAGATTCTCGAAAAAGGCTTAGGGAATTTTTGTTTTTACCACAACATAGGCCTCTGGCTATTCCCCGTCTTAGATGTTGTTGAGGATGTTTTTTCTGAAGCTTCACTTAATCCTGATTCTTTACCCCTTGCTCCTGTCAAGCCAGACAGATATTACAGAGTTCCAGAAGCACATAAATATTTGTATAAGAGTCCTAGAGCTGACCCGGAAACTATTATTCAAGGGCCGAAGGGTGTCAGGGCTTCTGTGGTTAAGAATCCAGTTCCTTTGGATAAAGATTCTAGAGCGTTGGATAGGTGGAGGAAAAAAGTGTACACCTCTTCTACGTTAGCTATGAGGGCTTTAAATTGCCAGTTTCATATGCTGAAGTATCAGAACTTTTTGTTAGGCCAATTGAAATCTAAGGTGGATGCTTTATCTGAGGGTATAGAGTGCAAGGAATTGCAGGAGCTGGTTCATGCTTCAGACCAAGTTGGAAAACATTCTTTGCAGTGTGGTTTCGATGCTCTTCAGGCTTCATCCAGAGTGGCTGCTACTGGTTCAGTTATTCGTAGACATGCCTGGCTTAAGGATCAAAATTTGTCAGAGCATGTTAAAGCTCGGATTGTGGATGCTCCTCTTCAATCTGAAGTTCTTTTTGGTTCTCCTGTGGAGTCAGTTTTGAAAAAGATGGAAGATAAAGCTAAGTCTATGCAGACGGTCAAGGATTTTTTGCGGGTGCAGCCCCTAAGTTTAGCAGGAATTGGCCTGCTAGAGGATGGTCCTACCCTTCTTGGATTTTCAGTCTAAGGGCAGGTCTAGACGTGGTAGAGGCAGGGCTCATGCTCAGGGTTCTTTCAGACCTAGGACTTGGAGTTCTCCTGCACAGTCTTCTGGTGAGGGCAGGGGTCAGCCTTTTCGTAAACAGACCCAATGACCTGTATTTTCAGCTGCCAGATCCTTCTTTTCTGGCAGCTCCTCTAGGAGGAAAGTTGGCACTTTTCAAACAAAACTGGCATTTGGTCACCCAGGACAAATGGGTGTTGAAAATAATAAATCAAGGTTACAAGTTTTACTTTCACACTTTTCCTCCTTTCAAAGGCATGCTGGATGTGCCTCCTCAGCAAAGGCTGGAGGCTCAGGAGCAAATTTCCTTGCTTTTACAGATGGGAGCTATCCAGGTGGTACCTCCGTCAGAAGTAGGCCTAGGGTTTTATTCCTGTCTATTCCTAGTGCCAAAGAAAGGAAACACTTGGAGGCCAATTCTGGATTTGTCCATTCTAAATACCTACCTAGACATTCCAAAGTTCAAGATGTTAACATTACAACAACTTCTGCCTATGCTAGGCAAAGATCACTGGATGGTAACCCTGGATTTCAAAGAGGCCTATCTTCACATTCCTATCAGGCCCAGCTGCAGGAGATTCCTGCGTTTTCGGGCTGGTACTTCTCATTATCAGTTCTCTGCATTGCCCTTTGGTTTATCTACTGCGCCCAGGGTGTTCACAAAGGTCCTGGCTCCTGTGATAGCTTTCTTCAGACAGAGGGGAATACAAATTTATCCTTATCTGGATGATTGCCTGATTCTTGCTCAAGACAAAGACAAGTTACTTCAACATCTGCAGTATGTAATGGCAGTTTTAAGGTGCCTAGGGTATTCTGTGAACGAAATAAAGTCCAGTCTAGTACCCTCTCAGGATATGTGCTTTCTGGGTGTGAGACTGAATACAGCTTCTCAGATGGCTTTTCTGACCCCGGACAAACAAAGAACTCTTCACCTATACTTCCAGCAGTTATCAGTACTGACCAGGCTGACTGCAAGGACAGTCCTTCAAGCCTTGGGGTTCATGGCATCTTGCATTCTAGTACTTCCCAATGCCAAACTGCATATGAGGAAGCTACAATGGTATCTCAAAACTGTATGGACTCAACACTGCCACGATTTGGACACTGTCATTCGGATAATACCTTGCATCCAGAAGGAATTCTTGTGGTGGGCGCAGGAATGTCACCTAAACAAGGGACTCTCTGTGACCCGACCAGAGGCGAGTCAGATCATAACGACGGATGCCTCGGACTTGGCTTGGGAGCACACTTCAATGGGAAATGGATTCAAGACACGTGGCCTCCCAGACTACAACATCTGCATATCAACATGAAGGAGATGTTAGCAGTCCAATTTGCCCTGATGGCCTTCAAGGACCTACTTCAACCAGGACAGGTGTTGATTCAGACAGACAACACAACAGTCATGTGGTACATCAACAAGCAGGGAACCCATTCTTACCCTCTTTGCAGACAAGCAATGATATTGTGGGAGACTGCTCTGAGTTTGCACATCACTCTTCAAGCACGGTTTCTGCCAGGAGCACAGAACTCCTAGCAGATGTATTGAGCAGACAAATTGTGGACCCCCACGAGTGGAAATTGGATCCTCAAGTATTCCAACAGTTGACAGTGGCTTGGGGAACTCCAGACATAGATCTGTTCGCTTCTCCACTAAATTTCCAACTACCAAAATTTTGCACAAAGATGTTTCACCCAAAAGCTTGGAAAGTGGATGCTCTATCTTTCAGTTGGAACAACCTTCACGTCTATGCTTTCCCTCCTCTGCCTCTCCTTCCCAAGGTACTCTTGAAAGTCAGGCGGGACAAGCCTTACATGATTCTAATAGCACCAGATTGGCCACGTCAACACTGGCATCCTCTGCTGAGGAGTTTAATTCAGGAGCCTCCTTGGCCTTTGCCACAGATTCCTCACTTGTTGTCCCAGTCAAGCAATCATTTGCTCAATGTCAGGGTGCAGTCCCTGCATCTAACAGCCTGGCGTATTCTGTTTTAGAGCCTGTGGGGTCTCAGCTTCCTCAACAGGTTTTAGATGTCATTTTGGAAGCCAGGCGGCCCAGTACTAGAAAAGTTTATGCTGATAAATGGAGGAGATTTTTTCTTTGGAGCACAGCAAAGGGCTTTGATGTCTCAGTACCTAATTTAAGTTTTACGCTACAGTACCTTACTGAATTACTAGACAAGGGTTTGTCATTTTCCTCTGTGAAGGTTCATGCTGAAGCCATTTCTGCTCACTATGATTGTGACCCTCCTCTATTTTCTCATCCTTTGTTTAAGCAATTCCTTAGAGGGGCAAAAAATATAAGACCCCCACGTAGAGCTCCTACTCCTTCCTGGGATCTCAATTTTGTGTTGGAGAAGCTTACTTTACCTCCTTTCGAACCTGCAGCTACGTCTGAGCTGAAGTTTTGTCTTGGAAAACTGCTTTTTGTTGGCCATTACCTCTGCTAGGAGGGTCTCTGAATTGCAGGCACTCATGGCAGTTGAACCTTTTCTGGTATTCCATAAGGATAGGGTTGTCTTTGCGTACTAACCCTACTTTTATGCCTAAAGTGATTTCTAATGTGGCCTTGAACCAGTCTATTCATTTGCCTACTTTTTATGCTGATCCCCAAAATAAGGGGGAAAAAGTCTTGCATTCTTTGGACATTCACAGGCAGCTACGTTATTATTTGAGCAGAACTAAAGAGTTCAGGCAGACTCAACAGTTATTTATTTCTTTTGCTCTGGCTTCTCAAGGAAAGCTGTTTCAAAGCAAACTATTTCTAAGTGGATTGGTCATTGTATTGCTTTTTGTTATTCTCATCATGGGAAGAATGTTCCTGCTGGGATCAGACCTCATTCCACTAGGGCTACTGCCACATCTACTGCCTTTTTGAGGGGTAGCTACTAAGGATATTTTGGAAGCAGCTACTTGGAGTTCAGTACACACTTTTACTAAGCATTACCATCTCCCTCTTTATTCCAAGTCTAGGGCTGGGTTTGCCACTGCAGTTTTACAGGGCATGTTAGCAGCTCCTAATGCATTTTAGTTTACCAGCCTCCCTTTTCCTCTGCTTTGGGATTCTACCCACAGGTTATGACCGCAGCAATGTGAGACGAAGAACATACTACAGTTTGTACCTACCATAAATGTAGATGTTCGAGGATCCACTTTGCTGCAGTCTTATTTTCCTCTCCTCCTTCCCCTCTATTGTTTGGGGCTGCTGTTTTTTCCTTTGGGATAATTGTTATTTTCTCACTTGTGGTTGCTGGGTATTTACTATTTTGGCTCTGGCCTTTCCTTTTTAAGGCCTTCTGACAACTGGGGCAAGAAAGACTGAGAATATGGCGTCGGTCATGTGCTTAAGTACTACGTACTGACGTCAGCTCCGGGCGCCCATGACCGACACCAGCCTAACTCTTTGGTATTCGGGCCGACCGAGGACAGCGGACTACCCACAGGTTATGACTGCAGCAATGTGGATCCTCGAACATCTACATTTATGGTAGGTACAAAACTGTACTTTCCGCAAGTCTCAGCAATCCCATCCAGCTACGGACCACTCGTCCTCTAGAGGCAAGGGAGGACAAGATGGACGCCGGCCCAATGGCAGAGGGGGGGGCCGCGTAATTTCGGGTCTAGAGAACCTTTCTCGGACAGACTTGCACAACAGCCCTGAGGGCTTGCCCGACTGTCCCTCTCTGGAGGCAGTCGGGCGTTGACGGAGCACCTGTCAAACTGGGAGTCCCTTACAATGGATCGATGGGTGCTCCGTATCATTTCCAGAGGTTATTCCATTCCATTCCTAAATCTTCCCCCCAAAACCAGACGTCTCCCCGATGCCCCACCCGATCAGAGGGAGGCAGCGGCTTCAGAGATTTTGAAGCTGCTAAGAAAAAGAGCCATCCAGCCGTCTCCCCAGATCAGTCCGGATTGGGTTATTACTCAAGGTTCTTTTTGGTGCCAAAGAAAACCGGGGACCTCATACCCATCTTAGACCTTTCCGCTCTGAACATGTTCATACCCAAGGAAAAGTTCCGGATGGTCACTCTTCAATCCGTTCTCCCCCTTCTGCGGGAGAACGACTGGATGTGCTCCATAGACCTCAAGGATGCGTACTACCACATCTTGATGGACAGATGATTCAGGAGGTTTCTCCGCTTCCATCTCGGAGCCAGTCATTATCAATTCAAGGTTCTTCCATTTGGCCTCACCTCAGCCCCCAGAGTGTTCGCCAAGGTCATGGCGGTGGTTGCAGCCCACCTGAGACTTCAGGGCATTCAGGTCTTCCCGTACCTAGATGACTGGCTCCTTACCGTGACCAACAGGCATCAGCTCTCTGTGGCGAGAGATTACGCACTGACTCTAGCCACAACCTAGGCATTTCAGTGAACCAGCAGAAGTCCTGCCTGTGCCCCACTCAAGCCCTGGAATTCATAGGGGCCAGGTTGGATACTCGAATCTCCCAAGCTACTCTAACCTCAGTCAGACTGAACAGCTTGTCGTATCAGGTGTTAGCCTTTCTCCGGAGTCCTACTCCTCCAGCGGAGTTAGTCCTGAGGGCACTGGGGTCTATGTCAGCAGTGATCGGTCTTTCCCTCCATGCCCGTCTGCGAATGCGAATATTCCAGTGGACCCTTCAAGTCCAATGGTCCCTCTCGTTCCACCCAGCCATAAACAAACTCTACAACAAAAGGAGGAAGCTACTACAAGATAGAGCAAAATCCTTAAAAGGTAAGACACCCTTGATCACTATAAGTAAAAAACTAAGAGCTCTCATAAAATCATCCAAAGCAAATTTCGAGAGAAAAATAGCTAAAGACTCAAAAGACAATCATAAGGCCTTCTTTAGCTATGTTAGAAACCTGGGAGGAAACTCCCAGATATGCTCAGAGCTAGTTCAAAATGATGTGAAGATTACTGATCCTACAGACATTGCCAACATACTGGCTGACAGGTTCAGTGCAAACTCTCCCCTCCCAAAGGAGAGATATCTATACCAAGCGATTGCAGCCCCAAACATCTCCAGCCCAAGTGAGAACTGCTCTCTCCAAAGCAAAAACACAGCATCCATGGGACCTGATGGTGTCCCGGCTGTGTGCTCCATGAACTCAATGAGGAATTAAACCCACAGCTAGGACAGCTGTTAATCAAAGTCTTACCTCTGGATCATTGCAGGGTGGCGCACTGCAACTGTGGTACCACTTCACAAAGGCGTGCCTCCACCGACCCTGGAAATTACCGGCCCATTGGCTTGACAAGCCTTATCTGCAAAGCCATGGAGAGGATCATAATGGACCTCATAAATAAAGACATAGGAATTTGCAGACTTTGGATCCAACCAGTTTGGCTTTGTCAAAGGCAGATCATGCCTTTTAAACTTGGTTGACTTTTGAAACGATCACCAAAGCCATTGATGAGGAAAGGCAGTCCATACAGCCTACCTCGATCTGGCTAAGGCCTTTGATACAATACCCCAGGGTACTTGGGCCCATTTAGCTAAATGTCAACCCAACCCTCCGGGATTTGTTCAACTTTTTTTGGGACAAAAAACCAAGGGTTTAAGGAAAATTTTCTGGCCCATGTAGAAAAATCAAAGCCTTAAAGGGTCCACAGGGTCGGGGCCGGCCACCTGTTTGCCAAAAACTACTTTTCCCCCGTACCAAAAGGGGGAAAACACAGGAAGTTATGGCCCGGGGCCCAGGTTGAAAAGCTGCAAAATGGCAAAAGAAAACCTTTTACAGACCTTTCAGAAGGGTTTTCACAGAAAGGGGGGTAACTTTTCCAACCACGCCAAGTTAAATGCCCCCAAAAAGTATCTACCCCCTTGAAAAACAAAAATTCCTCACCAAAAGGTGGGCCAAAATTTTCCACTGGACGAAAAAAAGTTATTTAGTCCCGGGTTTTGGGCTTCTCCCCCCAAGGTTTGGGAAACCCCTTTGCCCCCAAAAAACCCCCAAAAAGGGGGGAAAAAGTTCAACCCAAAAAAATTTTTTGGAAAAATGGTCGGGTTTTTCCTTTGGGATAATTGTTATTTTCTCACTTGTGGTTGTGCTTGTGGTTGCTGGGTATTTACTATTTTGGCTCTGGCCTTTCCTTTTTAAGGCCTTCTGACATCTGGGGCAAGAAAGACTGAGAATATGGCGTCGGTCATGTGCTTAAGTACTAATACGTACTGACGTCAGCTCCGGGCGCCCATGACCGACACCAGCCTAACTCTTTGGTATTCGGGCCGACCGAGGACAGCGGACTACCCAAAGGTTATGACTGCAGCAATGTGGATCCTCGAACATCTACATTTATGGTAGGTACAAAACTGTACTTTCCGCAAGTCTCAGCAATCCCATCCAGCTACGGACCACTCGTCCTCTAGAGGCAGGGGAGGACAAGATGGACGCCGGCCCAATGGCAGAGGGGGGGGGCCACGTAATTTCGGGTCTAGAGAACCTTTCTCGGACAGACTCGCACAACAGCCCTGAGGGCTTGCCCGACTGTCCCTCTCTGGAGGCAGTCGGGGGGCGGTTGACGGAGCACCTGTCAAACTGGGAGTCCCTTACAACGGATCGATGGGTGCTCCGTATCATTTCCAGAGGTTATTCCATTCTATTCCTAAATCTTCCCCCCAAAACCAGACGTCTCCCCGATGCCCCACCCGATCAGAGGGAGGCAGCGGCTTCAGAGATTTTGAAGCTGCTAAGAAAAAGAGCCATCCAGCCCGTCTCCCCAGATCAGTCCGGATTGGGTTATTACTCAAGGTTCTTTTTGGTGCCAAAGAAAACCGGGGATCTCATACCCATCTTAGACCTTTCCGCTCTGAACATGTTCATACCCAAGGAAAAGTTCCGGATGGTCACTCTTCAATCTGTTCTCCCCCTTCTGCGGGAGAACGACTGGATGTGCTCCATAGACCTCAAGGATGCGTACTACCACATCTTGATGGACAGATGATTCAGGAGGTTTCTCCGCTTCCGTCTCGGAGCCAGTCATTATCAATTCAAGGTTCTTCCATTTGGCCTCACCTCAGCCCCCAGAGTGTTCACCAAGGTCATGGCGGTGGTTGCAGCCCACCTGAGACTTCAGGGCATTCAGGTCTTCCCGTACCTAGATGACTGGCTCCTTACCGTGACCAACAGGCATCAGCTCTCTGTGGCGAGAGATTACGCACTGACTCTAGCCCACAACCTAGGCATTTCAGTGAACCAGCAGAAGTCCTGCCTGTGCCCCACTCAATCCCTGGAATTCATAGGGGCCAGGTTGGATACTCGAATCTCCCAAGCTACTCTAACCTCAGTCAGACTGAACAGCTTGTCGTATCAGGTGTTAGCCTTTCTCCGGAGTCCTACTCCTCCAGCGGAGTTAGTCCTGAGGGCACTGGGGTCTATGTCAGCAGTGATCGGTCTTTCCCTCCATGCCCGTCTGCGAATGCGAATATTCCAGTGGACCCTTCAAGTCCAATGGTCCCTCTCGTTCCACCCATTGAACACGCCGATTCCGCTTAGCAGAGTTTGCAGGGACTCCCTTCTTTGGTGGTTACATGCGCGGGAACTCAGAGAAGTGAGGCCTTTTGTGATTCCCCTGGTCGAAGCCATGTTGACCACGGACGCTTCTCACCTCGGGTGGGGGGGCATTGTTCAGGCAGATCCGTTCAAGGTATGTGGACTTCCCTAGAGACCGCATTGCATATCAATGTCCTAGAGATGAGGGCGGTGCTTTTGGCGTTGCAAGCTCTCCACAACCTTCTTCCCCTGGGGACTATTGCGAACCAGACAGACAACATGTCTGTAGTCTGGTATATAAACAAACAGAGAGGAACCAGATCCTATCCCCTGTGTCGAGAGGCCATGCGAGTTTGGGAATGGGCGATCTCCACCAACCGTTTTCTGGTAGCAACGCACATCCCGGGACGGTCCAACATATTAGCAGACAAGCTAAGTCGGGTGCTTCTCACTCCGTACGAGTGGTCTCTGAATCCATCTGTTGCGAAGCAGATCTTCCACAAATGGGGTCGGCCTCGCTGCGATCTTTTTGCTTCTCCTTTAAACACAAAATGCAGCGAGTACTTCGCAATAATTCCTCCCAGAGGGGAAACCCCCAGAGACGCTCTAGTCCATGCTTGGCCTCCCGGGCTCCTTTATGCTTATCCCTCCCTTCCACTCATAATGAAATTCATTCAGAAAGCCTGTCGGTTGGGGAGCAGAGTTATCCTCATAGCCCCATTCTGGCCTCAACAGATCTGGTTCCCTTTTCTGTGGTCTCACAGTGTGGCTCCTCCGTGGATTCTGGATCCCAGTCCAGACCTGATCTCACATCCCGCGGGTTGCCCAACCCCCAACCTGGTCAACCTCAAGCTTGCAGCTTGGCTGATCCAGTTCCAATAATGGCTAGGACTCCCGGTATCTCATCTCCCGTTAAGGCCATTCTGGTTGCGGCTCATAAGCCGTCTACCAGAAAACTTTACAACAGTAAATGGAAACGTTTTTCCATTTGGGCCAAAGACAAGGGCTTGGACCCATTTACTGTCCCTATTCCGACCATTCTGGACTTCCTCTCGTTGATTTTTTGGCAGGGAGCAAGTGCTTCTACGGTTAAGGTGCAGTTGGCGGCCATCTCCCATTTTCATGTGGGGGACGGCATAGGTTCCTTAGCATCTACAAAGTTGTGCAAAACCTTCTTTCGAGGCATCTTTCTTTTAAATCCACCGATAAAGTCTGTGGTTCCCCCATGGGATCTCACTCTAGTCTTGCAAGCCTTGACGAGTCCACCTTTCGAACCTGCGGCCTCGGTTCCGTTGAAGTTCTTGTCATGGAAAACGGCCTTCTTAGTGGCTATTACTTCGGCCAAAAGGATTTCAGAACTGCAAGCCTTGTGTATGAAACCTCCTTATCTTATCTTTCACAAAGATAGAGTGTCCCTCAGGACTAACCCGTCTTTCTTGCCTAAGTTTGCTTCAGAAGCAAATATAAACCAATCGATAAATCTACCAGTGTTTTTTCCAAAATTTCAGAACAAGGGAGAATACACATTGCACAAATTGGATGTACACAGACAGCTGCGCTTCTACTTGCATAGGACTAGAGAGTTTCGCAAGTCGGACCAGTTGTTTGTCTCTTATGCAAAATCAGCCATGGGCAAAGCCATTTCCAAAGTGACTGTAGCAAATTGGATCCGTCAGTGTATTATTCAGGGGTACATATCGTCTGGCAAACCAGCCCCGGTTAGTATCCTTGCTCATTCTACAAGATCTGTAGCCACCTCAACAGCTTTTTGGTCTAGGGTTCCAGTGGACGACATATGTTCAGCAGCTACTTGGTCCTCTTCTCATACGTTCATTTCTCATTATAAACTAGATGTGATTTTGAGAAGTAGGGCTTCTTTTGGCTCCGCAGTGCTTCGGAATATCCTTCCGTAAGGACCACCCAGGTTCTTATAAGGTAGCTGGGGACTCTGTCCCACAGGTTGCAGCGCAAATGAAGTAACTACTTCAGATAAAGAAGTTATGTACTCACCATAACGTTCCATCTGAGTAGGTACTTCATTTGTCTGCAACCAACCCCCCTGCCATCCCCCGAACCTTTTGGGATTTTCTGATCAGCTTTACAGTTGATTTTTCGTGTTACCAGGTTGGTGAGGCAAAAAAACGATCTGAGGTAATATGGTTGGTAGCAGGGGATTATGGGTAGGGGGAGGAGCTAGGGGCTCAGATCTTGGAGCTTCGAAAGCTGCCGGCTCGGATCCGAAGTCGGATCCCATACCCACAGGTTGCAGACAAATGAAGTACCTACTCAGATGGAACGTTATGGTGAGTACATAACTTCTTTTTTTTTTTTTTTGAGTTTGTCAGTGTAGGACATGTGTTTAAAGTCTAGAATCCTCTTCGTGAGGTACTTTTGTGGCCTTTCCAGCTGTTGCATGTGTCTAGTGAGGTACGTGCCAAATGGGGCATTATGCTTGATGATTGGCCTAATGAGGGAAGAGCAGAGAGAGATCATGACCTCTTTCTTCCTGAATGCAAAACCCTTGGTAATGAGATGTGCCATGTAAAAGGACTTTCTGATCACCGTGGCAATGTGGTGGTCAAAGGAGAGGTTGCTGTCAACCTGTGCCCCCAGATCTCTTATAACACCTTCAGTGTTCAGTGGGCTCTCATCCATGTGGTAATTAGTGGGAACTGAGTTTTTCCCAGAGGGGATGGCGACACATTTTTTGGCATTAAACTTAAGGCCATGGTTTCAACACCAGTCATTGGTCTCAGTGAGACCTTTTTGTAGGATGTCTACATCACTTGCGGAGGTAATAATGGCTCCCAGCTTGTAGTCATGTGCCAACTTGGTCAGCCAGAGTCCCTCTGTGTTGGCCTGGACTTCTGAGAAGTAGATGCCAAACAGGAGAGGACCCAGGACCGATCCCTGTAGGACTCCACTCGTGACTGGTCAGCAGTCTGACTTGGAGTCCGCTACTTTCACACTGTGTGTTTGTTCTGTGATCCAGTTTGCAGCCCACCTATTGATATAGGGGTTGATGCCTAGTTTGGTGAGTTTATCAATAACTCCTGAGTGGGGAATGCTATCAAAGGCCTTGGCCAGATTGAGGCAGGCTGTATGAACTGCCTTGCTCTCATCCACAGCTCTGGTGACTGACTCAAAAAGGTCAACTAGGTTGAGCAGGCATGATCTACCTTTCACAAAACCAAATTGAGTGGGATCTAGAGTTTGGAGATTCCCTATATCCTTGTTAATTAGGTCCATGATGATGCACTGTATAGCCTTACATATCAGACTTGTCAGGGTAATGGGGCACTAATTCCCAGGGTCTGTACTCACTCCCCCTTTATGGAGAGGGATGACTGTAGCAGTGCACCATTCAGTCGGGGCACAGCCTGAGGTGAGGCGGTGAGTGAACAGGGTGCACAGATGTTGTGCCAGTTCACTTTGTAGTTCATGTAGAACACATCCAGGGATATTTTTGGGTCCCATGGAAGATGTATTCTTGGCCTTGGACAATGCAGCTTTAACCTGTGCTGCAGTAATGCTGGGTGCCTAGCATTCCTCCTGTATTGTGATTGGTCCTTTAGGGAGGGAGAGGTAAAGTTGGCACTGAATCTGTCAGCCAGTATGTTGGCAATATCTGTTGGCTCAGTATAGGAGGTACCATTGTACAGTAACTCAGAGCAAACCTGGGTATTGCCATGGAGATTCTTGATATAACTATAGAAGGCTTTGTGGTTGTTTGTAGTGTCTGCCGCAATTCTGCCTTCATAGCTGGCTGTAGAGGTTTTGATGAGGGATCTCAACTTTTTGTTGAGGCTAATAAGGGAGTTTTTCCAGTCTTGGGACTTCACCTTTTTCTGCAACAGTTTCTTCCTTCTGTTGTAGAGTTTATTAATGGTAGGTGACTACCAGATTGGCTTCCTTTTTTTTTTGAGGAGAGCATCTTGGTTCTGTTTGGTATGGCTAGTTCCATGCATTTATGTACGTGTTCGTACAGTGCATTGGTGTATGATTTGGCAGTCATGCCTCTATTTTCCATTGATATGGATGCCATTAAGTTAGCCACCTCTGTTTGTAGGAGCCCAAAGTCAGCTTTGAAGAAGTTTTTTATGGTGGCTACCTTTGCAGGGGGTGTGGGTGAGATGTGGATTTCCATGGTAATTAGTTTGTGGTTGCATCTAACTGGGGAGGAATTGGCTATTGGTGTAGAGCAACAGTTGCCCATGTTAGTATTAACGGGGTCAAGGATGTTGCTTCATGTAGTGGGGATAAGAATCAACTGGTCCAGGGCATTGGAATTGATGAGTTCCAGGAAGTGTTGGGCCAGTGTATTGGTGCATGAGTAATTTATTTTTCCAGTTGATGGAGGGGTAGTTGAAGTCACCTAGTATGAGAGTGTTGGGTTGGACCCTAATAGATTCCAGGGTGCTTAGGAACATGGAGTGAGAGTCTTGGGACATGTTTGGGGACCTATAGCAGGCTATGACCTGAATCGCCATCTTATCCAGTGTTAGATGTACCTGAAGTATCTCAGATGTGTTATGCTGGGCTACTAGTCTGGAGGTGTGCCTATCATTTATGAATATGGAGACACCACTGCCTTTGCAGCTTTGGTCCATGTTCTGGGGTCGAAAGGTGTGGAATGAGTTATAGCCTGGTAGCGTAGGGGTGCTTTCTGCCTCACTATTGAGTCAGCTATGGTTAGTGTATTGGGCAAGCTGTTTTGCCTTAGGGGCTTAGATTGAGGGGCACAATGTGTAGGTGAGCTTTGTGTCTTGTGATTTTTGCTGTGTTGTGGTGCTTGAGTGCATTTCTGCCTTGGAGGTCTTTGCTGTTTGGGTAGATTTCTATAGAGACTTCGTGAAGGTGGGCATGTGGTTTGTGTTTAATTTGAGAGCCGTGATGGTGTGTGTTCTGGAGGGCTATGTGTTGCATGTGGTGTGGTGCAGGTGTTGACCTTCTCCTCTTGACCAGCTATTCCGGTCTTGGCTTGAGAGTGCATGGCTTCCAATTTGGATATATAAGTGCATCTCTCACAAGTCTGAGTGTTGGGAGGTAAGAGGAAAGGGTTGTCTGTGTACATGAGGCAGTTGCTACACTGCCGCAGAATGCCCAAGTTCACCAGGTCAATAAGAGAAAGCACAGGGAACTGACCTTTAGACATGCCAGGAGGGATGGTCATTATTACTAAGTAATGGAGCTGTTTTCTTATGTATTCTTTTTACAGGAAAAATGTCACTCAAGGTGTCTTGAGTCTGTACAGAGTACTGCCAAACACTTGACGGGAAACTAAGATGTAGACCCTGAAAATTTAAGGATGAAGTATTTAAGCAGATATTCTGAAGATAGGAAGAACTCAAGCAGTACTTACTGAAAAATAAAGAATTAGCTTGTCAAGAATGATGAAAAGAGGGGAGTCGCATGAATGGCTACTGCTTGGCTACTACTAATGCTGGTCTCAGCACAGCTTCACTCTGTTGGGATACAATTCTCCTTTGCTTCTTCTCTCACCAAAAGCAAAATGTTAACACCAATCCCAAGAACAGGAGCAGGCCACGGCCTGTTTGGTGATCCACAGGCTTGTCCCAGATGATGCAAGGGTCTGTAGGCTTGCAGCTTTTTTCTGGTAGATGCCTCGAATAGCAACCAGACCAATCAGGTACGTTAAGCACAGACACTCCCTCTCCAACCAGAAAGAGTCAAGAATCAATGCACTCTGCTCCTACTTTCACTAGGATCAGAATATAAGCACAGATTCCAAGCTGTCACCTATAAAGCAGTTATTAAGCTTTCTGGTAATCACCAGTCTCCAGGAAATAATTTAACTGCACTCCCCTTCTCAACAGGAGAAAACAGAAGCACTAATCCCAAGATGACTACTAAGAGGCAGAATCTGGGCTCTCCAATAACTGGTGGTCTTGCAATAGATGCTTAAAGTTAAGATGAAAAAAATAGTTTATCCTAAACACTGCAGTGTGCACTAGAGGAGTTAGATGTGAAAGTAGGTAACTTAAGTGTTACCCGTCTAACAAGTTAGGTTTTAGTGGAGAGTCACTATTTTTAAAACAGCAAGCTAGTTTGAAAGGGGATGGTCACTTTTGTATTCTGGCACTATGGAATACAGTAGGATGACAAATAAATGTAAATAGTTGAATGGGAGTGATTTCACTAAATTATAATTTTGTGCTTACTCACACCAGCCAGTAAAAGCAGAGAAGAAATCGATATATGGTCAAATTAACATAAGAGACAGGCAACTGTAAAGACAGTGGTGTTTAAGAACACAACAGTAACCAGGTGGGAAGGTAGGAAAACATTTCTGTCTGACTCACAAGAGAGAGAGCTGTGATCTCCTTTCAAGTTTTAATATGCAGTTAAAAGCAGAATACAAGTAAAACAGTGTAGAGAAAACAAATCATAGTATATACAATAGAAAAAGGCAATAAAGTAATACAAAATACAACAAATAAAAAGCAAACTAACCTTTCCTTCACAGCAAACTGTAGGAGAGTCTGGGTGAGCCTTTCCAGTAAAGTTCTGAAATGCTTTATTTTACTCCTTAAATAGAAGGTTTAGTTCCTAGCTCCATACCCTCTGTTCACAGATGATTAACCTTAACTGACCTGTTCTAACTTATGTGTGACTCCTTAACTGACCTGTTCTAATTTCTGTCTGACTCACAAGAGACAGAGCTGTGGTGGTCTCTTTTCCAAGTTTTAATAGGAAGTTGAAAGCAGAATACAAGTAAAACACAGTGTAAAGAAAATAAATCACAGTATACAAAAGAGAAAAAGGCAATAACGTAATATAAAATACAACATATAAAAAGCAAACTAACCTTTCCCTCATAGCAAACTGTAGCTGAGTCTGGGTGAGCCTTTCCAGTGTCTGTTAAACTATGTGGAGCTATTTTTGTTTGAGAATTTATGTACTGCTTATATAAACTTTGATATTTGGAGGGACAAAATGTGCTACAACAGAAATATATGTACCTCTACTGCTTATGCTCACTTCATAATAACAATTTACCATATTGATGTTCATCATTTACATTGAGCTGCCTCAGTGGTATATGGGTTCTTTGCCTGTACAAACCCACATTGTCAGCTTTCCAGAGCCCAGAATCCCTCTCCTCTGACTGTCATGCAAGTAATATGGGATTGGCTAAGACCCTCCCAAGAGGAGAAGCTTAACTCCTGTCAAAGAAAGTCAGTTATTTCATCTTTTAGTCACAGCTATAAGACTCACACAACTGACTCTCTTCAGCAGCCTGCATTAGTGGATTACAGCTTCCAGACTCAGATAAAATTCTGATTTCTTTCTTTCTGTCTTAATATATATATATATATATATATATTTTTTTTTATATTTATGTATATATGGATCCCTATCACATGGTCGACAGGCCATATGATCGAATTTCATTTGGTCGACAGTTCATTTGGTCGACAAGCAGTTTTATGTGGAGGGCTTCACCCCCCCCCTCCACACACCCCCAACTATATATATCAACTCCAGGGTTGCACAACATTGGGGAGGGGGGCAAATCTGCCTGTCGATCAAATGAATTGGCGACCAAATGAAAGTCGATCAAATGGCTTGTTGACCATCTCAGGTAGACCCATACATATATATATATGTGTGTGTGTGTGTGTGTGTGTGTGTGTGTGTGTGTGTGTGTGTATGTGTTCGCATGTGTGAGTTATATTTTAATATCATTGCTATTTACTACTGCTGTTAATTCATCTGGGAATTGTGTCTTATTATTGTGTTGTTTGTATGCTTACCAGTGCTTTTTTCACAAAATGCATAGTAAATCTGCAGAAAAAAGGCATCACAATTGGAAAAATAGGGTTTTCCCCTTGTGTGAAGTGATGGGGTCAGGAAATGGGCAGCAAGTGGGTGGGACATGGGTAGGGTTATGGAGGTGGAAGGGGTGTGGTGTGTGTCCTAAGTCTAGTTTTAGCCACAATGAAAAGTGGCATCCCTTGTGACAATAGTCAGTAAGTCAAATGACCAAGATTATAATCATGCATTACTGTAACTCTCTGTACATATATTGTATATATAATGTAATTTTCTGAGATATTGCTTTAGCATAATTGTGTTGTCCTTTGATGCATCTAAGTAACTGATAATGTCTTGTTCACTAGTCTATTATATTTTACCTCTGTTTTGTATGTATCTGCTGAGTGAACCCAGGTTGTGGCTGAAAAAAGGTCAGTTAAACCAGCCCACTTACCTGGTTAACAAATAGAAAGTAAATAAATAAAAATAAATACACATTGGAAAATATGTTCCTGTTCAGAATGATTATGGGGTTACCTTCTCTTAGACATCAGTCTAGTGCCACAGATTTGATGGGGTCTGTGATGCAGACAGTAGTAAACCGTCTGAGCCAGGGCTAATTTTATTCTTAGGAAGGTGAACAGGTTCAAAAGCCCAAGTAAGTGTTCACATTTCTCCAGATGCTAGATAGGTTTAGAGATGTATTTGACTAGAAGTAGTTTGGAGCTATGTCAGAGACAGGTAGTGTTTATGATGTTATTAAGCAGTAACATAGGTAGCTAGGGCAGAAAGTGTACAAGAACACTTGTTGATGTACCTACTTAACTGAATAAACTACTTGAAACTTCAACACTGCATCTTTATTCCTCACAGGATGGTTATCAGAGAGATAGTCTCGTAGATTTACTAGCTAAATTGATTTTATCTGGACCAATCCTTTGTACTCAGATTCTCAAACAGTGGGAAGATAGTAGTAAACTGATGCATGGGGTATCTAGAATGTTTCATATTTCCAAATTTTCCCTTAACTAGGAGTCCAACTTCCAAAGGGAGAACAAGCAAAAATCCCAGCTTAACAAGAGTCATGGTACCAAGAGGAAATTACCAGATGATAATGCTTCCAAGCCAAATAAATGGGTCCCTTCACAAAAAAGATCAGACCTCTGCTAAAGATTGATTATGCCAACACTCAAGACATTCTGTCCCTTTCTCCTGTCCTTACTTCCTTTTAATCTTCCCCCAGGCTTTCACTCAACCCAGCAGCCTGGCCACAAATAGTCTCAGACAAGTAGGTGCTGAGAATAATTCACTGAGGATACTCTTGGCACTGTGCAAGAAATACTGTTCACTCCAGGGGAAATCCCCCATACCTGCAAGACCAGACATATCTGTTCTATCCAGTACTCCTTCACAAGTTGCAAGCAGGGCTTATACAACCAGTTGCTGCACCACAAAAGTAAAAAAGATTTGACACATGAATCTTTTTGATATCCAAAAAGGAGCTATCATGAAAAGCAGTATTAAATTAGTCATACCTAAATAACTTTCTGAAAGTACCCAAATTCAAAATGCTAACCCTACAGATGCTCCTTCCCCGTCTTCTGGACCACTGTTTCATGGTGACTTTACATCTGAAGGATGCTTATCATAACTTTCCAACTGGTCCCTACTTCAGGTTAAACCCACAAAAGTCCTGTCTCACACTCTCCCAAAAAATTGTCTTCCTAGGGTATATAATGGACACAGAAAAAAAATAAAGTATGGCTTTTTTGCCAGAAGACAAAGCCCTGACTTTTCAGAACACTTTCAGGAATTTCTCTTTTTAGGAAGCTGCCTCCACAAGAGAGTTTCTCAGAATTATAGGCCATATGGCATCAGTGATCCTCATGACACCACTGACCAGACTCCAAATGAGAAAGATTCATTGTTAGTTAAAAAAATTGCATCCCTTGGAGTTCCAGGTACCAGTGCTGGATTATGTGGAATGGGAGTTACAGTGGTGGAGGGATCAGACATTTCTCAATCCAGACCAACCCTTCTCCCTCTAGACCCTTGGTCAGTCGGGCCAGAATGACTCTTCAGATTTTTCATGTGGAGCAGTGTCCAGGGGAGTTAATATGCAAGGCGAATGGGGTCCTTAGGACTTTGCAGAGCACATAAACATCAAAGAAATGATGTTAAGTTGTCAATCTCGCCTTCATTCTTGCTTGATGGGTTCGGAGCCGATCCTCGGCACTTGCTTTAGCTCGAGAACTCCTTTTACCAGCTCGAGGCAGCCCCATATCCCATGATGCAAGGCAGGAAGTACCCAGATCTCGTTTGCCGCTTGGGAGGTCTTCTCTTTACCAGCTCCTGGTAAGTAATTCACTTTTGTGACATTTAAGCCCCTTTTTACTTAAAAACTTTTTATATTTGATAGTTTAACTTTAAACTTAATTTTCTGACAAGAAATCCCTGTCTCTTTTAAATTTTTTTAGTCAGTTAATTTCCTTTCCCATCCCCCTGTTAGGGTGTGTGTGTTGGTTTAATTTACTATATCCTTTTGGGATTAATTTAATTTAATTGGACTGGTGTGTGTGTGTTTTGGGCACCATGTCTAAAGAGAGGGTTTCAGGTTTTAAGAAGTGTGACTCGTGCTGTCAGAAGATGTCTCTGACAGACGGTCACACTTCTTGCCTGTACTATTTAGGCCCTCTTCACCTGCAGGACTCCTGTGCTATTTGTCACTCCTTCAGCCAGAGAGTCCTGCAGGAGAGAAGGAATAAGTTGATTCTGAGGGGTCTTCTTAAGCGGGAGGGCTCTCCGGCTAAGTCGGCCCCACAAAAATCAACAAAATCTGCCAAGACCCAGGCTTCTGGTTCTAAGCCTGTGGCCTCGGCTCCGACTCGTATAGAGTCGAGATCGGCTCGGCTGGAGCCGATTCTGAATCTACTAAGCCGGCCGATGGCTATCGGTGCCGAATCTGCTGACCACTGTGGGGTCGGTTCCGACCGCTCCGACACCCACGCGGCATCGGTGTCGGCTCGATCGGCTCCGACACCCATGTGGCACAGGCATCGGTGTCGGCTCCGATCGGCTCCGACACCGTTACTCTGATGGCTGTATCGGCTCCGGCTGGAGCCGATACATCGGCGTTCTGCGGCTCCGAAATCGGTGCCGACAGGATCAATAATATCGCGATGACCCATTCCAGGAAGAGGTCGAGGTCTCCTTCCTTGGAGCCGATAGCCTCCCTCTTCTATCGGAGCGGAGCCATCGATCTTCAAGGTCATCCAGGTTGTCAGACCATGACCTAGAGAGAGTGGTCAGTAGATTGCTCAAGTCACAGGTACTGGCCCAAATGCTGCACAGTCCGTCTCAGCAGGCGACTGTTGGTCCACACCCGTTACAGTTCCTCCTTCAACTCTACCCCAGAGTTTGGAGTTGGAGTCTTCGGCAGGGTTACTGCTACGGCTGGAGGACGGATACCCCTTCTGTTCCTTCAGCCCCTACTCTTATCTCCTCTTCCTTAGAGGGATTCGTGGTCGGGCTTCCATGGTCTCCTCCGGTGAGTGGCATCGGACCCTTGTGGTGAGCTCGGCTCCGACATCTGCCTCGGAGACTTCCCTTCGGTGGCCCCTGGAGTTTCTAGCTCTTGGTTCTCTCGGACCTGCCTGGGAGGGGAGCATTGTGATGAAGAGTGTACTGGCCACTGGTATCAGTCAGCAGTCTCTTCCCGTAGCTCCTCCCTCTATTGTACCTGTTGACATCTCTGCCACTTCTCTTGCCACAGGACCCAGAGATCCTCCGCCTCAGGTTTCCCCATTGGGAATTTCCCCCTCTTCCGAGGATTCTCCTGATGTTTCGGGAGATCCTCCTAGGAAGAGGACTTGTAAGAGGAAGCATGTAGACTCCCTGAGTCTGTCACTTGGATACTGACTTTGATGAGTCAGAGGGATCCCTAGATCCCCTCTGAGGATGTCTCCTTCTCAGACATCCTAGAACTTCTGAAACAGAGGGGAAACTGGCCTCCAACAATCCCTCTGAGGATGAGTCAGTATACCTAGAGGCGTTTGGATCTCGGCCCTCCACCTCCTGGGTGTCTCCGCCCCCTTATGCAGGTTATAGTGGACAGCTCCTGACTCTGTAGAGCCAGTCCCTAGGAGGCCTTCTAAATTTATAACTGCCCTAGTGACAAACAATTCCTTACAAAGGGTGTCCCGCTGATGCCATGGTGGTGGCTGCGGCCACCAAAAGGAACTTGCAGATCCTTCCGTGCCCGTCCATCCTCCTAATAAGGACTCTAGGACCATGGATAGGTGCAAGCGGATGTTTTCCTCAGCGACCTTTGCTATGCTCGCTGAATTATCTTTGTCACTTCACCAGACTCCAGAGATATCCTGAAGGAGCTGGGAGAAGTAGTTCAGGATCCTACAGCTGCAGGGGCCCAAGAAAAGATTGCCAGCTAGGAACCCTCAATTCCATTGCTAACTCCTCCATGCGGCTAATATCTTATGCTGCTGATGGGCACAGGTGTGGCTCTTAGGCGCCAAGCCTGGATGCGGCTATGTGATTTCTTGGATCCTTTTAGGCGTCCTTCACAAATTCTCCCTTTGATGGGTCAGCTTTGTTTGGCCCTCAGGTGAAGGAAACCTTGACCAGGTGTGAGCAGGACGGCAAGACTCTTTCTGCTGTTGGAGTCTGTTTTCCACCCCTTCTAGGCCTTATCCCAAAGGACAGAAGGGTGGGAAGATGTGGTTCCGTAAATCCCAAGGAGTCACTTCACGTGGTCAGTTTACCCCTAGAGGCAGAGGGGTAACAACAACAGGCTCTAGAGGCAGAGGGGTCCGAAGAACCAGGGCAACAGGGAGTCTCTTCCTGAAAAGCCTTTTCAGCATCCCTGAGGTGTTCTGTCCCTCCTTGGAGGCAGTCGGGAAGATTATCACTGTACCCAGAAGCCTGGCATTCCCTCACTCAAGACAGATGGGTACAGTCGATCATATCCAAGGGTTACATAATTCCTTTCGAGGAAAGTCCCTTCCCTCAAGTTCCCTTCCAGATGTACCACCGGTCTAAGGGACATTGCAGAGTTAGAGATCGCAAAACTACTGCAAAAGAGCCATTCAGCCAGTCACAATAGACCATTCAGAGCCCGGAATCTACTCAAGGTTCTTTTTGGTCCCCAAAGACGGGAGATTGGAGACCAATATTGGATCTCAGCAGACTCAACAAGTCTGTCAGGAAGACAAGATTCGAATGGTCACTCTTCAGTCAATTCTGCCCTTCTTACAGAAGGACAACTGGATGTGCTCAATAGATCTTCAGGATGCACTATCACATCAAAATTCACAGGCGCTCCAGGAGATTTCTCCGCTTTCGGCTGGGGTCCAGTCATTTCAGTTCAGAGCCCTGCCCTTTGGTCTCACTACAGCCCCCAGAGTGTTCACCAAATGCATGGCAGTGGTCACGGCTCACCTGAGACGTCAAGGATTCCAGGTGTTTCCGTATCTCGACGACTGGCTCCTGTCAGCCACCACCAGGCATCAGCTTATACAAGCCAGGGATTACACAATAGACCTTTGTTCTCATTTGGGCATCTCAGTCAACTACGAAAAGTCATCCTTATCGCCCTGCCAGTCTATTACCTTCATAGGCAAACTTAAACACTGTTCGGATGTCAGCTACCCTTACAGAACAAAGAGTTTCAGACATTCAGACTCATGTCAGGATCATTCTGGCCAGCAAAGGTACAGGCCAGAATGGTTCTAAAGGTATTAGGTCTTATGGCTGCGGCCATCACTCTTCTTCCCTGGCTCGATTCTACATGCCTCCTTCAGTGGATGCTGTTCACACAGTGGTCATACCAGCAACTCCCAATGCGTCACCAGATTCTGGTGACACAAACATGCAAAGAACATCTTGCTTGGTGGATCACATCGTCTCAGGTTCACCAAGGCAGGTGCTTTGTACCTCCGCCCCGATAGCCACTGTCACCACGGATGCCTCCTGATCGGGTGGGGGTCATTATCAGGGCAGGATGGTTCATGGCAACCGTTCGAGTACCATCTGCACATAAATGTCCTGGAGATGAGAGCAGTGCTTTTAACGTTGCAAGCCCTCAACGACTTTCTTCCCGTAGGGACAATTGCAGTCCACACAGACAACATGTCTGTAGTTTGGTATATCAACAAACAGGGCGGAACCAAGTCCTACCCCTTGTGTCGAGAAGCGCTCAGACTATGGCAATGGGCGATCTCCTCTCATCGGTTTCTGGTAGCAACGCATATCCCTGGGAAAACCAACATTATAGCGGACAGATTGAGCAGAGCTATTCTCATGCCTCACGAGTGGTCTCTCAAGCAATCCATAGCGGAAGAGATTTTTCTGGAATGGGGTCGTCCATGTTGCGATCTTTTTGCTACTCCCCAAAACAGCAAATGTCCAGACTTCTTCAGCCTCTTCCTCTATCAGGCCATCCCCCAGAGACGCTCTGACCCAGGATTGGCCCCAGGGACTTCTTTATGCCTTCCCCCATTTCCTCTGATCCCCCAGGTGATCCAGAAAGCTACCGTTTTGAGAGCCAAATTGATTCTCATTGCCCCTTACTGGCGTGGACAAGTTTGGTTCCCGTTCCTCCATCGTCACCTTTTGGTGCAGCCGTGGCATCTGGACCCAGTGCCAGATCTACTGATTCACCAATCCGGTCAGCTGCACCGGTCAATCCCTTCTCTCAACCTCACAGCATGGTTGCTCCACTTCCTTCCTTAGCCAGGCTTCCTTTGATCTCTAACCCAGTTAGAGATATTATAGT
Organism: Protopterus annectens; assembly: GCF_019279795.1. Taxonomy (NCBI): domain Eukaryota; kingdom Metazoa; phylum Chordata; order Ceratodontiformes; family Protopteridae; genus Protopterus; species Protopterus annectens. Next base: position 540,969,474 of record NC_056741.1, read on the forward strand.
ACCTTCACTAAAATCCTCTACCAGGAGGATTTACACAAGCAAATGGAAACGTTTCTCTTATTGGGCTAAGGCCCAAAATATTGATCCTTTTACTGCCCCTGTTCAGGCAGTTCTGGACTTCTTAGCAGAGATTTTCCAGGCAGGCTCCTCTTCTTCCACAGTCAGAGTTCAGTTGGCTGCTATTTCTAATTTTCATGTCGGGATAGCAGATCACAATATTATGTCCCATAGACTCTGCAGGGCCTTTTTGAAAGGGATTTTCCTACTAAAGCCTCCAATCAGGAATCCTCCTCCTCAGTGGGATTTAAATTTAGTGCTGACATCCTTGATTCTTCCCCCCTTTGAGCCAGCTGTTTCTTGTTCCCTGAAATATCTTTCTTGGAAAACTTTATTCCTAGTGGCTATTACATCTGCCAGGAGGGTGTCTGAACTTCATGCTCTTTCGGTTCGACCCCCCTATTTGATTTTTCACAAAGACAGAGTATCTTTGAGAACTAATCCATCATTTTTACCTAAGGTCGCTTCAAAAACAATCTGAATCAATCCATTGATCTCCTGTATTTTTCCTAACTATTCAGATAGAGCTGAACAAAAGCTACATTATCTTGATGTCCACCGTCAGCTTAGATATTATTTGGACAGAACAAAAAAATTTAGGAAATCTGATCAACTTTTTGTTTCCTATGCGGATAATAAAGGCCTTCCTGTTTCTAAAGTGACTTTGTCCAGATGGCTTTCTTCGGTCATCACTGAAATTTATCGATCAGGGGAAAACAGCTGTGCTCAAAACCTAAAGCACATTCAACTAGGAGTTTAGCTACTTCTACAGCCTTTCAAGCTAGACTACCTTTAGACACTATTTGTGCAGCGCCACTTGGGCTACTCCTCACACTTTGTTTCCCACTACAAATTGGACTTGGCCTCCAGGGACAGAGCCAGTTTTGGCTCTACCGTCCTCAAGAGTTTGTTCCATTGAGCCACCCAGGATAGAGGTGCTAGGACGGGTCCCATCAAGCAAGAATGAAGGCGAGATTGACAACTTAACATTAAGAAGTTATGTACCTACCATAACGTTCCATGTTAGTTGTCTTCTCTAGCCTTCTTTCTTGACCCTCCCTCCTTCCCTGGCCTGGACAGACCTTGTATAAGAAACTATAATGCTAAAGACCATTTAGACCTGGTCCTTTTTCCATCTGTAAGTTTCTTCTTCCTTTGGGAAGTATTGTTTATGCTTGGTGTTATTGCCCTTTTGTCAACAAACGAGATCTGGGTACTTCCTGCCTTGCATCATGGGATATGGGGCTGCCTCGAGCTGGTAAAAGGAGTTCTCGAGCTAAAGCAAGTGCCGAGTCGGAGCCGAGGGATCGGCTCCGAACCCATCAAGCAAGAAAGAAGGCGAGAGAAGACAACTAACATGGAACGTTATGGTAGGTACATAACTTCTTATTAGCAGTGATTCAGACCTTAAAAGCTGTTCATCGCTTACAGTCTCCAGGTCCTTTTTTATTGGTCACAGATGACACCACAGTAATGTGGTACCTGAAGAAACAAGGGGGTACAAGGTCATAACTCTTTTTGCTGGGTGGCACTGATGGCTTGCGAGATAACCTTGCAACTTTCTGTGGTGCCTCAGGCCTCATACATCCCATCAGGGCAAAATATAGGGGCAGACAGACTAGGCATATCCGAGATGGACCCTCATTCAAATACAGGGCAGAGGTCTACCTAGATTTAGTCCATATGTGAGGAACACCTCAAATAGATCTGTTTGCCTCCTTTCAAAACAGACTGTTGGAAAATTTTTATCTGATGTTGTCATTTTTCATTCTGTCCTCAACTTATGCATTCGGATCCAGTCCCCCAGATCCGATTCGGCCATTGCTAAAGCTTGTTGCAATCAAAAACTCTCAAGCTTCTCCCTTACCCATAGTGTACCAACCCCAAGTACCCCAGATCTCATTTGCCGCTCTACGCGAAAGATGCGATGACTGTTACTCTTGAACAGATAAGTCTCCACTTTTCTGAATTTACCCCCCCCCCCTTTTTGCAAAAAAAAAAAAAACTTTAAATTCTTAGGTTTCTTATTTTTCTTTAATTCTCTTACCTTCTGCTTCAAGTCCTCCCTGTTTAAAATATTGTCTGCCCCTTTTTCTTCCTCTCCTACATTTCTGTACCCTGAATACTATCATTAGTATTCTTTCCATTTTTCCACACTCTGTGTAGGTCTTTTTTTTACCATTGCTGGTAATTTTCTTCTCTTCCCCCCTCCACAGCCACAGTGACCATGGACACTTCCCAATTGGGGTGCGGGAGGGGGCATTGCAAGGGAAAAGCGTGGTTCCCTTCGGAGACCAAGCTGTATGTCAGTGTCCTCAAGATGAGAGTAGTTCTTCTAATGTTGCAAGCCTTTCAAGATATTCTCCCTCTGGGGACAGTTGCTCTCCATATGGACAATATGTCAGTAGTCTGATGCATCAGTAAACAGTGAGGAACTTGCTCCTGTCTGTTATACCGAGAGGCCATGAGGGTCTGAGAATGGGCTATCCTTCAGACCGTTTTCTGATGCAACACACATACTGGGGAAAACCAATGCGCTTGCAGACAGACTCAGCAGGTCCATTCTGATTCCTCACGAGTGGTCCCCTCAAGGTTTGTGAGTATAGGGGCTGCTTAGAATAGTGTGGAGAGTAGGAAGGCTTGAGCAAGGGAGAGTCTGGATGAATGAGTGAGGAATATTTTCTGTCTGTATAGGAGTCCCAAGTTTTTGTTGAGTCTTTTTAATGCATTGCTGATTGTGGAGATCAAACCTTAGGTGGTTGTCGATAGTAATCCCAAGGAGTTTTCCATGAGGTGCAGTAGAGATGGCTGTGTTGTCCAGGGAGGAGACAGAAAAGGTTGTTTTATGATGTTGGAAAGTTGTAGGGAGGAATAGGAGAAGTTTAGTTTTCTTACAGTTCAGTAACAGTTGGTTAGAAGTAAGACATCTTTTGACAGAGTGAAAGGACTCTTGGGTGGGGGTATGAAGGTGAGTAATGTCATCAGAGCAGGAGATGATTGTGGAATCATCAGCATATTAAATAATAGTAGAGAATGGGCAAGAAGAGTGAAGGTCATTAATAAAGATATTGAAAAAGAGAAGTCCAAGGATGGAGTCTTGGGACAACCCAATTTAAACAGGTACAAAGGGAGAGAAGCTAGACTCCCATTTTACAACGTGGAATCTATTTGAGAGGTAGCTGGAGAACCAAGTTAGTGAAGAGTTAGAAAGGTGTAGTGAGGCTAGTTTAGATAGAAGTAGTCTGTGGGAAATAGTGTTGAAGGCTTTGGATAGATCAAGAAACAAGCAGGAGACTAACTTATTGGCATGGGAATTTGCAATGGTATTTATTACGAATATAAAATCAGTAGTAGTGCTGTATTTTGGGCAAAAGCCATGCTGAAAGAGGGTGAGAAGATTTTATTGGAGGAAGGTGAGGAGCTGTTTGTGAATGCATTTTTCTAACATTTTTGACAGGGGAGATATGATATCAATTCTGAAATTAGAGGGATCAGTTGCATTACTGCCTTTGTGAAGGGGTAATGACATAGAATTTTTTCCAGATATTAGGCACACTGTTTTCCTGAATGGATCTATTGATTAATATGGAAATGGGGAAATGATAGAGTTAGCAGCTATTTTTTAGGAATTGTGGAGGTTCGTTACCAACTGATGGAGAACAAGTTTTAAGTTTAGAGAGAAGGGACTTGATATAGGCTGTGGAGATAGGTTTGAGAGAAAAGACAGTAGAATGGGTGAAAATTGGGGGTGCAGGGTCACAGATATTGTCATTTTTGGTCATGGTGCAGATAGAGTCAATGAAGAAGGTATTAAGGAAAGTAGCAGTGTGTGTAGGAGAGCTATTAGAGCAGGGGTTGGGGGAAAATGAGCACCCAGGATGTAGTAGCTTGTATGCGGATTGCCAGAATTTTTGGGGGTTAGAGTGTGGGTTATCAAGTGGTTTATCAGGGGTAGCTTTTTTTTTTTTTGTTAAGTTATGGAGCTGTCTGTAGGTTTGAAGATAGTGGAGGATTTAAATTTCTTCCATCTTTTTCCACACACTATCTCTCTTATTCATAATCATTCTGTTGGCTTGTGTTAGCCAGGGGGCAAAATGAATTTTGATCCTTAGTTTCCTAATGTCCTAATGTATTTCCCTGATTTATTCTTTGAAAGGTTTGGAATTGCATAGACCTCCTACAGCCCATTCCACCAGATTTATGGCTACTTTCTCTAGAATTTCAATTGATGATATCTGTGCTGCAGCCACTTTGTCAAAGTCTGATATGTTTGTTACACATTACAGATTGGACATCGTATGCAGAAGCAAGGCTTCCTTTGGCTCGACAGTACTCCAGCAAATCCTTCCTTGAGGGCCTCCCAAGAGTTATGTAGCTGGGAAATCTGATCCATCAGTGAAGAGGAATGAAAAGGACAACATCAGATTTAGAAGTTATGTACTTACCATAACTTGGCATCTGTGTTGTCCATTTTCATTCTTCCCCACCTTCCCTCCCAGACATCCTCTGGCCTTGTCACTCCTAGAAGAATCTTTGGATGAGTTTTGGAATGCTCATGTTATAGGTTTGAGCCTCTGTTCCTTTTTAGTTTGTGCTGTTTCTATAACTCACTGAGCTGTAAAGCAGCAGACTCAATCTAAAGAGTTGGGGGTGGTGCAGTGTTTTATGGGTAGAGGGAGGAGCTCAAGACTAAGATCCAAGTCTTGAAAATGTGGCTGAGTTGGATCCAAGGATTAAGAATGAACATGGAGAATACAGATGCCAAGTTATGGTAAGTACATAACTTCTAGTTTATAGAGATTGGTTATTTTATAGTTACACTTTAAGGAATTGATTAATTATATGACTTAATTACTAATGAAGTATTTAAGGACAGGAAATTACATGAACATTGATTCTGATGAAGTTCCTTGTTATATCGGAAACAAAAGAACTTCATCCTGTATTGCTGTGTATAATATAAATATTAAATAACTTTACTGCCTCTAATGTGTGGTTCCTAGGTACATTGGTGAATGAGTTACATTTTTGGAGTTTACTGTTGTGGCGTTTGTAGTTGTGGTTTATTTGTGTGAGTTATTTTTCTGTGGCCTGTCTTTTTCATCTATAAATGTTCACCTTGAGGCCATTTCAGCATATCTGCCCATAGACCCTCTTCTTTCTTCTCTGTTTGCCGTCAAACAGTTTCTGAAAGGGGTTTTACACCTGAGACCTCTTCATAAGCCGGTTGCTCCTACTTGGGATCTCAACTATGTGCTGGTGGAATTGACTCTGTCAGCTTCTGAACTTGCCCATCAATATGATTTAATTTTTTTGACTTGGAGAACTGTGGTCATCATTTCTCTGACATCTGCAAGAAGAGTATCTTGAGTTAGAAACTATCATGGTGGGTGAACCCAATCTGATTTTACATAGGGATAGGGTATCTTTAGGAAGAAACCCCTCATTCATGCCTAAAGTAGTTTCATAGTTTGCTTTGATTGAAGTTATCATTCTCCCAGTTTTCTAACCAGAATCTGAAAACCAGAGAGAACCGATTCTGCATTCTCTGGACGTGCAGAGGCAGCTCACATACTATCTTAACAGAATGAAGCCCTTTAGAAAAGCTGATCAGCTGCTTATTTTTTATCAAGGGGTAAAAATGGGACACCCTGAGTCTAAACAGGTAATTTCAAGGTGGCTGTTCTCAGCTACTTTTTTTTTGTTATTCCTATCCTTGCAAATCCAATTCAGGCAATATTAAGGCACATTCCACTACAGCCTTATCTTCTACAGTGGTATACTGGAAAGGGTAGACACTAGAAACATTCTAGGGGTTCTACACGGTCAGCTGTACGTACTTTTGCAAAGCATTTCAGACTGGAATGCTTTGTTATGCCCAGGTCAAACTTTGTTAGGACCATTGTCAAGGGGTTCCTGGATCCAAATCTGTCCTACGTCCAGGATGGGTAGGCTTTGGTATTGAACCCATATAGCCTAAGGGCTGCTGCAGCAGTGAGAACAGTGAACATAGTACAGTTGTTTAAGTTGCACTTAGCCATAACAGTAGATGCTTGAATTCCTCAGTGCTGCAGTAGCTGTACCCACCCTCCTTCCCCTTACTCTTGTATAGAGTTGTAGTTGGGATATAAAGTATAGTTGTATTTGGTTTCTTCTTTATATATTATATTCCTACTTTATACCAAAGCTTTTTGAAGCTGGCCAGTTGTTGTTTCCAGGGCGGGGAACAGCCCATGTAGCTGACGTGCTACTGCAGCAGTGAGGAAATTGAACATCTACCGTTATGGGTAAGACTAACTTACACAGTTGTACTTTACTTTTAAGAAGAGGTAAAAAAACACAGATTATCATTTAAAATAGATTTGTCATGGTCTGGTTCATCCACGTTATCACTAAGTCAGGCGTGCCTGCTGTCAGTCTCCTTGGCTTCAATCTAAACTTTCTCAACACTTTTCCCTCTCATTATACCTGCACTCTGCCTTTGTTCTTCAGATCTTGTTTGCTCATGGGCTGTTTTTTTTTCCTTTTTTTTTTTTTTTTTTTGCAGTTGTTGTAGCTAGTTTCTTGTGTTTAACTGTATTAATATGGAAAAGCCTTAAGGATTAAAAAAAGTGAGGTTTCTGGGCATACAGTTCCACCACAGCATAGGAACTTGAAATGTGTGACTTGTTAGAGTGCTTCCCATTTACAGTAAGAATATGACATAGGTAAAGACTTCGAAAAGTGTATGTTAATCAGTAGTAGAAATAAACGTAATATATTTAAGGAGACTGGCCCGTGTGGTTGAATTTCTCATAGTGAAACTTCCTGCACCAAATCTAAGGATAAAAATGCTGGAAAAAACTTGATGTTATCCACTTCAGGGTATGTTCTCCTATTTCTCCCTGTAAAGGTTTCTTGTAGGGATGAAAGGGAATCTTGTGGAGAAAACTGTGTGTTTAAGTTGACTATACAAGTGACCGAGGGGTGTTTTCTTAATTTTCTAGGGTGGATTCATTAAGAAGAAAAAGTATATCCTTTCCTTTGGAAATGTATGGTCCTAGGCAATCCCTCTCTAGACCCCCATCTGTTAGGTCCTTGTGCTCGATTTCTTGCCACTTTTTGTTTCTCTATATATAGATTATGTGATGATGTTGAAGGCCATGCTGTAGAACCAGTTGGATTTGGGTGTCATCCTCTCCCTTTCCTATTTTAAGCCAGACAGGGGTGATGTCACGCTCCTTCCTTTTGTTAAGTCTAGCCTCATTATTGACCCCATTTCAGTGCTAATTATCACAGACACATTTGCCATGATGGTTAAGGTCTTTGCCTCCTGCGCACAAGATACAAGGTTTGATCTTGACCTCCAGCCAATGCCTATATGGAGTTTGCATTTTCTCCCTTTGTCTGTGTGGACTTTCCTCCTACCTCCCAAAAACATGCTTAGCGTTTCCTCCTGAAACTCACCCAAGAATGGAGCTGTGGTCAGCAGTATAGACTCTATATTGTGCCTGCTAGGAGAAGAGTTGTATAGACCAACCGGGTCTATATTATATCCTCGATCGCTTAAAAAAGCGAACACTGATTGATCAGATTTATTTTCGCGAAACTGCAAAATATCGAAGCAGCAGAAACTCAAAAATTTTCCTAGGGAAAGAATTCGGTTGTCCGTTTCTGTTGCTTCAGTATTTTCAGTGTTATGGTGGAAAGTTACCGGTCAGATGCAGGTAAGTGTGCGATTGTGTGGATGTGAGTGTTAGGGTGATTTAGGTGAGTTAGGGTTAGGGCTTGGGTTGGGTGTGTGTGCGATTGAGTGGACATGAGGGTTAGGGCGGATTTAAGTGAGTTAGGGTTAGGGAGCGGGTGAGGTGAGTGTGCGATAGTGACGGACCTTAGGGTTAGGGTTTGGTTTAAGGTAAGTGGGTAGTTAGTGGTGTGTGCATAGTTTAGTGTAGGGTTATGTATCAGATTTTAGATGTATGTGTGTGGATTTCTATTTGTTTGGTGTGCTTGTGTTGTGTATGTGTTTTGGATCAGCGATTTTTTTCCCTGGGAAAAAAATCGCTGATTTGACAGTTCGAGATTGTAAGCTTTCGCTTAAATTAGGTCGATCAATCAGCGTTCGCTTTTTTAAGTGTTCGATGATATAATATAGACCCGACCAACCACTTTGTGCATCCTCTGTGTTGTCAGTATCCTCTAGATGACATGGATGACAGACTACATGGCATGCCAGGACTAGCCACTTGACTATGTAAAAATTGGCTCTGTATGATGCAGTCATGTTGACTAGTGTCACCAAAATCTGGTATAGGTATTTGCCAGTCATAAGTGATTTAAGGACTCAGCCTACTTCGAGCTATGCCAGGGACCCATGCTAATGATCGGATGGGGTCTGTGTGCATGCCATAAAGCCCAGCAGCTCAAGGTGAGTGACTGGCTGATGTCCATTTGTCTAGCTTGGTTTACCTGAGAGAGCCCTGTTTGAGCGAAAGATGGATGAAAAAACAAATAGCCTACCAAACATGAACCAAACAGTGCTACACTCAGTATAGATTCAGACAAGATGCAGCTTGGAAGTGGATGACATGATGGTAAGGAAAAGGCTGGACATCCTCTGCATCCAGGAGACAGAGTGGAAAAGCAGTTCAGCAAAGCCACTTGTCTTGGGATCCAGAGTCTGCTGCTCAAGAGGACAGACAAGAAATGGTGTGGGAATTGTGGTGAGAGAGAGGCTTTAGAAGACAGTGAAGGATGTCATCAGAGTTAGTGACAGACTCATGGCAATCAGATGCCAGTGCAAGAATAGGGCAGTATTCATAATCTCATTCTGTGCCTCGCAGCAGGGTTGAGACCACTGAGAAAAAGAGTGCTTTCAGACAGCAGTTACAGGAACTACTAGATAAAGCAAGACAACACGAGTTGGTGTTGATAATGGGGGACCTAAATGCACATAGCGGGACAGACACAACAGAATATGAGGATTGCTTGGGTCCACATAGGTTGAGCAATAGGAATAAAGAAAGTGAGGTCATTCTAGATATCTGTCTGGCAAATGACTTGAAGTGGACAACACATAGGTTCATAGGTTCATAGGTTCATACTAGGCTATCTGCCCTAGGGCATTTATAAGCCTAGCCAGAGTGTGTGTGGCTTTCACCACCCCTTAGGATGAGAATACTATACCCATTAGTTTGCTGTGCCTCTGTCCAGCAGTGATACAGAGATGATTCCCGGGGTAAACCTACGATCTCCCATCCACTCGTCAAGATTTCTCTTGAACAGAGTCAGTGAGGGGCTCTGCCTCACATGGACTGGGATTCTGTTCCATAGTGTAGGGAGTCTCTGGGTGATGAATCTGTCCCTCCAGCACGTCCTATTTATATCCGTGTTGAGGTTTAAGTCTCTTGCTCTCGTGGCTCTGGTGGATTTGGATTTTTGAGGTGGAGCATGTCCATTAATTCCGGGTTGGACATGGCCTTGTATGTCAGGCACAGATCACCTCTGAGCAGGCGGTATGCGACTGAATAGAGCTGGAGTTTCTTCAGTCGGGCATCGTATGACATATGTTTGAGCCCCTTTATCCTTTTGGTGAGGAACTTTTGGGGTCTTTCCAACTGCTGCAGGTGTCGGGTAAGGTACATTCCGAATGGGGCGTTGTACTCAATCATTGGTCTGATAAGTGAAGAGTACAGGGGTACAATGACCTCTCCTGATCTGGATGTGAATCCCTTCATGATCAGGTGGGCAATGTAGAAGGTCTTCCTAACCACTTTGGCAATGTGAGTGTCAAAAGAGAGGTTACTGTCAACTTGGGTCCCCAGGTCCCTGATAACTTCTTCCGTGTTTAATGGATTACCACCTATGTGGTAATTAGGGGTTACCTTGTTTTTCCCAAAGGGTATGACTATACATTTTTTGGCATTTAGCTTAAGGCCATGGCTCTGGCACCAGTTATCCATTTCTGTGAGACCTTTCTGGAGGATGTCTGTGTCTGATGGAGTGTCAATTATGGTGCCCAGTTTGCAGTCATCTGCAAATTTTGTCAGCCACAATCCCCTATGTTTGCCTGCACTTCAGAAAAATAAATGCCGAACAAGAGGGGCCCAGGACTGAGCCCTGTGGGACACCGCTCGTGACCGGCTTAGAGTCTGACATGGCACCAGCAACTCTAACCCTGTGTGTTCTGTCCTTGAGCCAGTTTGCAACCCATCTTGTGACATATGGGTTTACATCTAAGCTGGTGAGCTTTTCTATGATGCCCGAGTGGGGTATTGTGTCGAATGCTTTTGCTAGGTCAAGGTAGGCTGTGTGAACTGCCTTACCCTCGTCAATGGCCTTAGTGACTGTTTCGAAAAAGTCGACCAAGTTCAAGAGGCAGGATCTGCCCTTGACAAAGCCAAATTGGGTAGGATCCAGTGTCTGTGGGTCCCCAATGTCTTTATTTATGAGTTCCATTATGATCCTCTCCATAGCTTTGCAGACAAGGCTCGTCAAGCTTATGGGGCGGTAATTTCCAGGGTCCGTAGAAGCACCGCCTTTGTGGAGTGGGACCACAGTTGCCGAACATGGTTCTGCAAAAGAGACTGTCACAAAATCACATACAAGAGGCAATTCATGTAGACTTCCTTCTAGTAAAGAAATGGCATTGAAGTAGAATCAATGTTTGCAAAGTCATCCCCAGTGGAACAGTTGGCTCACAGCATAAACCAGTGATTGTTGCCACAATCAGCTGCAAGCAGTGATCAGAGAAGGCTATAAGGTCAACAGAGCCTAGACTGAAGACCTGGAAGTTAACTGCAGAGAAAGTGCAGGAGTTCAAGGACTTACTTAGGGCTCTAGCACATCAGAAAGAAGAGGAAATATGTGGAATTGAAGAAGAATGGCAGTGCCTCAGCATGTATGTGGACTATGGAACTGATATGTGGTTGAGTCAGGTATGGAAATAAGGTACATAAGGAAAGCTAATGGAATACAGAAATCCAGGAAGTCATCAAAAGAAAGAAAGAGTTGAGGAAGAAGTGGGAGATAGAAAGATGACCATGTTAAGAAGAAATACTGGTTGGCTAACAGACTAAAAGAAGAGTTGCAATAGCAAATGGTAAGGCATCAGAGGTAGTATACCAGCTTTTGGAAAGTGACTCAGTAGATGGCACAAAGAAACTCTTTTGGGCTACAAGGCAAAAACTGAAAGATAAAAAAATAGTCATCAAATCTTCATAAAGAACGCCAACAACAGCTTGTTCACCAATCGGCAGGATATCAAAGGCATATGAAAGGAGTACTTTCATCAGCTTCTGAATTAAGAAAATCCCACAGAAGCTGTACTGATGTAGACCTATCCTAAGATGAAAGAAGAAGCAGAGCCCACCCTATAAGAAGTAAGAACAGCACTAAGCAAAATTAAGTCAGAGAAAACTGCAAGCTCAGATGAGGTCATGGCAGATATGATCAAGATGTTGGGTGAGCTAGGAGAGAAATGGCTTCAGTGGGTGTTCAAAGCAATATGGAGAGAGAGGTATATCCCTGATGACTGGTTAATAAGCATACTAGTGCCAGTGTACAAGAACAAAGGGGTCATTCACACACCTGTGGTTACTGTAGAGATATCAAACTATTGTCACATAAGTGAAAGTTCTGGAGAAGGGTGATTGATAAACATACGCAAAATAGTATAAGGTAAGATGGGAGATGAACAATTCAGATGCTGATCCGGATGCAGCATAACTGACACGATGTTTACAGTGAAGCAGTTAGCTGAGAAGAGGCTAGAGATGAGGAAAGAGTTCAACTGGGCATTCCTAGACTTGGAAAAAAACATATGACAAGGTTCTAAGAAAGCTGTAGTGTACCCAGTACTACTGAATATTACAGAAACTTGGGTATTTAAGACAGAGCAGTTGAGGAAGTTAGAGGTGATGGAAATGAAGTGCCTGAGATGGGTGGTAGGATGCACACTGTGGGACAGACAAAAAAAAGAGGACATAAGAGCAGAAGCCCAAATTGTTCCAGCTGCAGAGAATGTCAACGAGAATGGATTATAGTGGTTTGGGAATATGTGCACAAAGCAGAATGCAACCTAATGAAGATGATTTGAGACAGACAGGAAGACAACAAGCAGAAATGAGGGCATCTAGTAAATGGATAGATGGATTGTGTAGAGAAGACCTGAGACAGTCAAGCATGACTGTTGAAGAAGATACGAGAGTAGCATAGACTCAGGAGAGATGGGGACAGTTCATGTGACACCCCAACACCATGTAGAAAATGGAGAAAAAGGGGTTCATAATGATGCTGATTTCACTGCTGATTGCTTCAAGACCACAGGATTTCCAGCTGCCACTGACATGGTTTAGCTATAATCTGTCAGTGTCACCTTCAGTACCACTAGGCTTGGATTCCATGGTTTTCCATGACCTCTGATGCTCATATTAATGGCTCAGCCTTGATTTTGTCACTGACCTTTTTTCCACTGTTTCTGAGCTTGGAGTTTTCGGCCTTCGAGTCCTTGGATACAGGAGCATTGGCATTGATGTCTGCACTGGATAGTTGTCCAGATTTGGGGTTCATTGCTGTTGCTTCGCTGACAGTCATGTCATCAAAGATTGTTTTTTGGTTCTCATCACCTGTAGCCTCGGTGCTGACATGGGTATGCCATATCCATTTCTACTACAAATGTGTCTGTTTGTGCCTTCTTTATTGTCAGTCTTCCTCAGAGATCATTTTTGATCTGTTTCAGAAATTCTTTTTTTTTAAAAACAAGAAACATCTTTATTAAATTATCAGTTATGACATAGGCAATCATACATTTATATAAACGAAAACAAACCATATTGACATATTTTTATTTGCAAACATTGTGCATCACTTATAATCTGTGCAGTCATTGTCAGTCAAACATTACATAGCTCATTCAAATCCTGCCTTCTTTTAAACCTCATTCCTCTTCCACAATGATATTTTGCTTGTATCATTCCCATTTCTAAAGATGCCAATTCCAGATCTTTTATCTTTTTTACTATATTCACTACTTCTCATGCAGTTGGTTTAGACTTTGATTTCCATTTTGTAGTAATTGCTTTTTTGGCAGGCAGCATAATTAGACTCAGCAAAGCGCTACTATGTCTAGGCAATTCCGATTCTGTATCGCAGCTCAAAAAAAAAAAGAATTTTCTTAGTTATACCAATTTGCTCAACCGGTATTTCTGATAAAAGTAGTCTGCATGGAATTTTTAATGTCTGCCAACTCATTACACTTCCAAAAAATATGTTCCCAATTACCTCTCTCTTCCAACATTTGCTATCTACCTGAGGAAAAATTCTCTGGAGTTTACTAGGGCTATAAAAACACCTATGTAAACACTATAAGCAAAGATCCTAAATTTTCTAGACTTTTTTTGCATATTTGGGAGACATGCATATATCCTCCATTGTTTCTTTATGAATTGCTTATCCAATCTCACTTCCCAGTCCTTTCTAACATTCCCTGATTGATTCTTATAGTTGTCATGCAGTATTTTATATGTTGTACTAATTATTCCGTTCTTAACAGCAGCTTCTGTTCTAGATTTTACTAAAACACCACCAGTGCTGGTCTTTTGCTTAGGATCTCCCTATTTCTTTCTCTTTGTCGATACTCTTATATCAATCCTTGATAGGGAAAGCAATCTCTAGCCTGCCTTCCAAATAAATTCTTGGCCTCTTTCTATTCTATTACCTTTCCCTCTCTAATTAATTGCTTCCAATACCTTGTTTCCTTTGACAGTTTACTCCAATAAGTTCCAGCCCTCTCTTGCATATTGTTTTTATCCATAATTGTGGTCATCCCTATTGGCAGAATCTCCTTTCTCCATTCTTGTGTTGGCTTAGTTCTCAGAATACTTTCTGCTACTTTATGAACATAATATTCTGCATGGTTATTGTTATTTCCCTTAAGGATCTGCATCCAAGATCACAGCCTCTCCTTGTTTCTTGAGCTTTCTTCCTGTTTTGTCATCATCCTTTTCCATTTTGAATTATAGCTTTTTGCTTGTACTATGTATAGGAACCTTAACTGTGGAGCTCTGAAATACCCCTTCAAATCAGGTAATCCAAAACCACTTTGTTCAATTGGACGAATCAGCTTATCCTACTTGACTCTTGCCGTCTTCCTGTCCCAGATAAAATACTTTATCTCTTTATTGCTATCCACAACTTCTCCTCTGGTTGATAAAAATATGCCTGACCTGTGTATAAAGCTAAAAGGACTAAAACACTTTAACTGCTTGTATCTCAAATTCCATATCCATAAAACAAAGCCTCCAATTTCTCAGTTTTTATGTTATCTTTTGTTTAGTCTCTTCCCATATATCCTTAGATGCTACAACAGAATCTTTTTCAAGTCATACTTCTTAGTACTTAATTTTATCATATCCCCATAAATAATGAATATTGCTGAACCAATTTGTGTGTGAGTCCATAGTTTATAGCTATTGCCTTTGTTTTATCTTCTTTAATTTTGTATCCTGAAAAGACTTGAAACAGCCTCGAAATGTTCCACAACACTGAAATGTCCTATCAGGTATAAAATAATGTTGTTTGCAGATAAAGCCATCTTTTCTTGACTACCATACCAATTATATCCCTGAATTTCTGAATCCCTTTATTTTCTTTGCCAGTGGTTCTAAATATAATGTAAATAACAAAGAGAAAGAGGACACCCTTGCCTGGTTCATCTGTTCAAACAGAAAATATCAGAGAGGAACCCACCCACCTTAATTTTCATCTCTGATCTCTAATATGTTTCCCTAATCAACCTTATATTTTTTTCAGGGAATGCAACTGCTTCTATTGCCGTACTCATAAAATCCCAACTTACTCTTTTGCATGTTTTCTGTGCATCAAGACTCACCTACAATGATAGTATTTTCTAACATTTTTCTTCCCTCTGGATCATCATTGTTCTGTTAATGTTGTCAAGTGTTTGCCCCCCCGCCCCCCTCCACAAAACCTCATTGATATGTATCTATCAATTTTGACATCATCTTTGCCATTCTTTTAGCCATTATTGACATAAACACTTTATAATCATGGTTTAAAATTGAAATGGACCTATATGAAGCTGGATCTGTTGGGTCTGTGCCATCTTTAGGTATTGCAACCACCACCACTTTCTTCCAGGATGTTGGTGCTTCACCTCCTCTTAAAATGCTGTTAAACAAAATACTGTTAAATAAAACCCATTTAGATCTTTATCATTTTCCCTCCTTCCAAACTTCCACAGGAATGTGATCTATTTCTGGGGACTTTCCTGTAGTTTGGTTGTATATCACCATTTTTATCTCATCTCCTCATGTCCTGTTAGTAACTGAGCCTCGTGTACCTCTAACCTTGGCATATTTAATTCTTCTTTAAACATGTCTATTTGTACCTTTTCTTGTTTTCCATATTTATCTATTTTATGCAGATTTTCATAAAATTGTCAAAATATTTCTAGTACCTCTATGGGATCTCGTGTTATCTTCCTCGTTATAGGCTCAAGCAACAGCCCTTTCTGCTTTCTGTTGCCTGAGTTGTTGTGGTAAAAGTTTATGTGTTCTGGAGTTATCAAGATACAGTTGCTTAACAGCAGTCTTTCTAAACTCATGCATATAATTGAGGTAATCCCTTTTTTTCTGTTCAACATTCTGCAATTGCTCCTCTTCTTGTTCTGTGAGATTCCCCCTATTCTGCAATAATTTAACCTTAGTCAGTCCTCTGATTCTTGTTACTTTTTAACTGTGTCTCTCTTTTTGTTAATTTCCACCCTATTTTTAAACTCCACTTTAATTTTATCTCACTCCTTATGTATATTTTCAGAAGAAATTTTTGTCTTTTCTAATAACTCCCAAATACTTTCCACTATCAATTCCTTAAATTTCTCTCAACAAATAGGTGGGAAAGCCCCATTATCTGATTTTTATTTCTCTACCTTTCATTTTTAATTTAATTATTATTAGTATGTGATCGGAAATAATGACTGGAGGTGTATCAAAATTTCCAATTAAATGCATATGTTCTCATGAAATATAAAATCTGAAGTTTTCATTTGAACTTCAGCCTGTGGGACCCGGATCCGACATGGATCCAACTCGGCCACATACTCCACCATCAGATCCAAGCCCCTTCCCTACCCATAGTTCCCCTCTCTCCCTCCTCCCCTCAGATCTCGTTTGCCACTCATGAGAAACAGCAGCCGGATTACAGTTCTAAGTTCCCTTTAGAGTAAGTTAGCTTTTGTGTACCTTTTTTTTCTCCTGTTTTCCATCTTCTTTAGTGTGTTCATTATCTCTTACCCCTACTCCATCCCTGTGTGCTCAGGAGTCATTTTTTTAGTTTAAAAAAAAAATTGCCTCTCTTTCCTTTCCCTTTCTCCTTCCCACCTTTGCTTTCCCGGCTGGGTGTGTGCTGTGTGAGTGTAGGTGTTTCTGTAGCTATGGTGAAACCCCCTATGCCAGGCTTTAGGAAATGCACAGAGTATGGCCATAAGCTTCCCCCTTCTGATGGCCACACTCTGTGCATTGTTTGTTAGTGTGTGGCTCACCTAGAAACCTCCTGTTCGATCTGCGCAGGTTTCAGTCCCTGCATTTTGATTGACAGGAGGAACAAGTTGATTCTCAAGGGCCTCTTTACTTTGGAGGCTTCTACTTACTCCTCCGCCCCGGCTTCTGGGACTTATACTTCCTCCAAGAAGTCTGGGGATGGGGAAAATTCCAGGGCCAAGGAATGAGACAGGGCAAGGAAGTGGTCCTTCGACTGCTGTTTTGTGGTCAAGCCTCCGGCCAGCTCTCGGCCGGATCTGACCCAGGGCTCGCCTCGACTCCAATCTCTGCACTTTTCTCCAGAGCTGGAGATCCCCCAGGCTCAGTCCGCTCTTTTGCTTCCCCTCGGTGCCACTCCAGGCCCAAGTCGGTGGCTTCTTCCATCCAGTCCTCCAATAGCCTCTCTGAAGCCGAGGTGCACAGGATGTTGCGGAGGTTTATTTGTACCCAGGTTCAGATGGGAGTCTTGCCTGCTCCTTCCCCCTCCAGGGCTGGGAGCATGCAGTCCGTCTTCCTTCCCATTGCTCCTTTTCTACGGAGTCTTCAGGTCTGAGGTTTCCCAGTGTCGAGGGGTCAGCGCCTGTGGTTCCAGGTACCATGACGCCGACCATTGCTCTGAGTGGTTTGACGACAGACCCTTGGAGCCATAGTCTCGGCATTGGATCCAAAGGGATGACATCAACTTCGAGGTTTTCGGAGTCAGCTCTTCCATTCAGAGTCTCGATGCCTGGAAGTTTGGCCCCGGCTCCCCCTCTGCTCAGAAGGCAGTGGATCCGGTCTTGATCTGAAGTAGTTACTTCATTTGTTCTGCAACCTGTGGGTCTCGGATCTGACCTCGGATCCAACCGGCAGTTTTCCAAGCTTTAAGATCCGAGCTCCTAGCTCCTCCCCTCTACCCATAATCCCCTGTCACCACCACACTACCTCAGATCGTTTTTGCCGCGGCTTGATCACAAGCAACTTGAGAAGAGCTCCTGAGCTTTAGTAGCAGGGAAGTGATTTTTTTTCTTAAAATTTCGACTAATTCAAAGTGTATGTGTTGAGAGAGTGTTTCTCTGCCCTTTTTTATTTTCGGGATTGGCACTTTGGTTTAGTTAACCCTCCCCTAGGTGTTTGGGCGTGTGAGTGCGTGTGTTGGAAAAATGGCCGAAGGCCGTAAGGCTTTTTTTTCTAAGTGCACTGGGTGTGGCCATAAGCTTTCCCCAGCTGATGGCCACACTCAGTGCGTTATATGCCTGGAGGTTGCCCATTTGTCTTCAGACTGCCAGGTTTGCGCAGCCTTCAACCCCCGGGCTGTGAGGGACAGGAGGAACAGGCTTATTCTGGCAGGATTGCTATCCCCCGGAGGAGGCCTCTTTCTCCTCTCCCTCCAAGGTGCAGGCTGCCCAGGTAGCTTCGGCACCCTTGACTCCCTCGATTCAGGCTGGGACTCAACCCCCCACTGTTGCCTTGAGTACGAGGGAAGTTCAGTCTTCTCCTTCTAGGGAAAAGCACAGGGAGAAACACCGACATAAGAGGTGAGCCGAGCCTCACCCCTCGGCTCCGCCATTGAAGACTGCTAAATCACTCCCGAGGGTGTCCGGATCTTCTCCTTCTGAGATCCAATCCCCTTGCTTCTCGCTGGAGCCGGAGGAGGAGCTCCGATCACCCTCGAGGTCGTCGAGGCGGCCTTCCAGGTCCGCCTCTATGACCTCCTCTAGATCTACTAGGTCTCTCTCCGACGCCAATATGGACAGGATGATGCGTCGGTTTCTGCAGACCCAAATGCAGATGGGGGTGCTCTTGCCTCCCCCCCCCACAGGGGGGGGAGTGCAGCTTCAATATTTGCCCCGATTTCTCCTTCTTCAACCCGGATCCGGGTTTTGGAGTCTTCGGATCCAGGCCCTTTCGGAGCCGGGGTTTTGTCGGCGCCGGTGGCCCAAGCCTTCTCAACACCGACCATACCCTCGAGCTTCTCGGATCCGAGTTCTCGGGGCCGTGGGCCGGGCGTCATATCCGTGGGAGCGGGTGCCTCTTCGGCACCTCCTGTGTCGGAGAGCACCTCCCTCTCGGATCCGACGGCTTTGGCTCCTGGAAGAGAGTAGTTCTCCCTCGGTGTTCGAGGTAGTGGAGAGGGTACTGTTGAGGTCTTCCAGGTCCCCGACCCGGGCTTTGGATCCTTCCGCTCTCTCACTGCATACGGGTCTACCTTCCATCATCCTTCCATCGGGACAGCCTGCTCAGACCCTCCAGTTGGTTCCCTCGGAGGAACAAGAAGCCGTTGACGAGCCCTCTTCTGACAGTCCCGCAGAAGAGGTGCCTTGTAAACGGACGTGTAAAAGGAGGCACATGGGAGTCTGTCACCACAGATACAGACTTAGAGGAAAGGGAAGGTTCCCCAAGATGACCCCCCGAGAATGTCTCCTTTGGAGACATCTTGGAAATCTTGCGTATTGGGGGGGGGGTGGTCTGCCCAAAAACCTTCCTCTGATGAGTCCGTATTCCTGGAGGCGTTTGAAGCGGTCCCATCTACCTCCTGGGTGTCCCCACCGGCAGATCCCCTGGTAGATCTCCTGACTACCAGGGCTTGGAAGGAGTCTGACACCGTGGAGCCTATCCCACGCCGGCCGGATAAAATCCTTAGCCTTCCTTCAGATAGGCAGGCTTGGGCTAAGGGGTCTCCAGTTGATGCCATGTTGGTGGCTGCTGCCACTAAGAGAGAACTCTCCCAGGAGAGCTCCACGGTCCACGCACCGGACAAGGAGTCCCGGGCACTGGACTGTATAGGGAAGCAGACCTTTGCTTCAGCAACCTTCTCTGTGAGGGTGCTGAATTATATGGCGCATGTCATCAGGCTGCAGTGGGATTTGATTAAGGAATACGCTGCAGCTCCACCAGAGTCCATGTCGGTCGATGACAAGACGGTGTTTTCGACTCGTATGGCCACTCTTAAGTCCGTCTCAAATATGTCCTTGCGGCTACTGTCTTATGCTACGGAGGGAGCCGCAAGGACCAGCGGGGCAGGTGTTGTCTTGCGACGCCACGCCTGGCTCTGCCTTTGTAATTTCACGGAACCTTTCAAGGCATCCTTCGTGAACGCACCCTTCAGCGGCTCTTCGCTTTTTGGCAAGACCGCGATACACTAGTAAAAGCGAGAAGGATGGGAAGATGCTGTCTGCCATCGGAGTCCACTTCTCGAGCCCCCAACGTTCCTTCTCAAGGAATCAGAGGGGGCAAAAGAAGCTGTGGTTCCATAAGTCTCAGCAATCCTATCCAGCTTTGGACTCCGCGCCCTCCAGAGGCAGAGGGGGACAGGGTGGACGCCGGCCCAGAGGCAGAGGGGGACCGCGTAACTTCGGGTCTAGGGAGCCTTTCTCCGAGAGACCCGCGCAGCAGCCCTGAGGGCTTACCCGACTGTCCAGCTCTGGAGGCAGTCGGGGGACGTTTAACGAAGCACCTGTCAATGTGGGAGTTCATCACGAAAGATCGATGGGTGCTCCGAATTATATCCAGAGGCTACAACATTCCCTTCCTATTTCGTCCTCCCTCAGGTGGTCGCCTCCCCGATGTCCCACCCAATCAAAGAGAGGCGGCGACCATAGAGATTTCAAATTTGTTAGGAAAAAGAGTCATCCAGCGGTTCCCCCAGACCAATCCGGATCGGGCTACTACTCAAGGTTCTTTTTGGTGCCAAAAAAGATGGGGGACCTCAGGCCCATTCTAGACTTGTCCGCCCTGAACATGTTTGTCCCCAAAGAAAAGTTCTGGATGGTCACTCTACAATCTATTCTCCCCTTAATGCAGGAGAACGACTGGATTTGCTCGATAGACCTCAAGGACGCGTACTACCACATTCTAATGGACAGACAGTCCAGGAGGTTCCTCCGCTTCCGGCTAGGGGCCAGTCATTACCAGTTCAGGGTCCTTCCGTTCGGACTCACCTCAGCCCCCAGGGTGTTCACCAAAGTCATGGCAGTGGTTGCGGCCCACCTGAGTCTTCAGGGCATAAGGGTCTTTCTGTACCTAGACGACTGGCTCCTCACAGCAACCAACAGGCATCAACTTTGTATCGCGAGGGACTATATTCTGTCTCTTGCCGACAGTTTGGGCATTTCAGTCAACATACCGAAGTCTTTTCTTCATCCTGTGCAAGTATTAGATTTCATAGGAGCCAGACTAGACTCCCGATCTTCTCGGGCCTTCTTGACCTCGGACAGGCTTCAAGTTTTGGCTCTTCTTCCCACCAAAGCTCCGCTGGCGGAGTTAGTCCTGAGAGCACTAGGCTCGATGGCAGCGGCTATCGGTCTCTCTTTCCATGCTCGCCTAAGGATGCGTATATTACAGTGGACACTCCAAGTTCAATGGTCACTGTTACACCATCCATTGAATACTCCCATCCCCCTGAGCAGGGTTTGCAGAGAATCCCTCCTTTGGTGGCTTTACTCCCCAGAACTCAGGCAAGGGAGACCTTTTGTGCTTCCCCCTCCCCAGGCCACGTTAACCACAGATGCTTCTCGCGTAGGGTGGGGGGGCATTGTTTGGGCAGAACCGTCCAAGGTACGTGGACCTTGTCGGAGACCGCCTTGCACATAAATGTTCTGGAGATGAGGGCGGTGCTTCTAGTGTTGCATGCTCTTCAAGACCTTCTACCTCTAGGAACGATTGCAATACAGACAGACAATATGTCAGTGGTCTGGTATATAAACAAACAAGGGGGAACCAGAACCTACACTCTTTGTCGAGAAGCCATGAGAGTGTGGAAATGGGCGATATCCACCAACCGCTTTCTGATAGCAACGCACATTCCGGGATGATCCAACATCCTGGCGGACAAATTGTGTCGAGTAATTCTCAGTCCTTACGAGTGGTCTCTCAGTCCGAAAGTTGCGAAAGAGATTTTCCACAAGTGGGGTTGGACTCACTGCGATCTCTTTGCTACTCCCCAAAACACAAAATGCAACGAGTTCTTCACAATTCTTCCCCCAGAAGGGGAGAGCCCCAGAGACGCTCTGATTTATGCTTAGCCTTTCGGTCTACTCTATGCTTATCCCCCGCTTCCGCTCATGGCGAAGTTCATTCAGAAAGCCGCATGGTTGGGGAGCAAAATTATCCTCATAGCCCCATTCTGGCCTCGTCAAATCTGGTTTCCATACCTGCGGTCTCACAGTCTCTCCTCCCTTTTAATTCTGGATCCCATTCCAGATCTGATCTTGTACCCAGCAGGGTGCCCAACACCGAACCTGGTAAACCTCAAGCTCGCGGCTTGGTTGATCCAGTTCCACTAATGGCAAGGACTCCCGGCATCTCGTCACCAGTGAAAACTATTCTGGTAGCGGCTCATAAACCATCCACCAGGAAAATCTATAATAGTAAGTGGAAACGATTTTCTATCTGGGCTAACAGCTAGGGTCTCAACCCTTTTACTGTTTCGATTCCTACAGTCTTGGATTTTTTGTCCATGATATTTCAACAAAGGGGCCAGTGCATCAACGGTGAAAGTACAGTTGGCAGCAATATCCCATTTTCATGTGGGAGACAGGTTAGGATCCTTAGCATCTACAAAATGTTTGGCGTTTTCCTTCTCAAGCCACCTGTGGAATCCGTGACTCTCCCTTGGGACTTAACCTTTGTTCTGCAAGCCTTAACGAAACCTCCTTTTGAACCTGCAGCTTCTGTACCTCTTAAATTTCTGTCCTGGAAAACAGCATTCTTGGTAACCATAACTTCTGCTAAAAGGGTTTCAGAGCTCCAAGCTTTGTGTATGAAACCTCCCTACCTTATTTTTCACAATGACAGAGTGTCTCTCAGGACTAACCTGTTTTTTTTACCAAAAGTGGCATCTGTGGCAAATATCAATCAGACTATCAATCTGCCAGTGTTTTTCAAGAATTTTCAAAATAAGGGAGAATACATGTTGCATACACTAGATGTACATAGACAGTTGCGTTTTTACCTGCACAGGACCAAAGACGTTCGTAAGGCTGATCAACTGTTCATGTCCTTTGCTCCTCCATCCATGGGGAAACCTATCTCCAAAGTGACACTGGCTAATTGGATTTGTCAATGTATTTCTCAGGCTTACAAGGCATCGTGCAAAACAACTCCATTAAAAATTTGTGCACATTCCACACGGTCCATCGCAACATCTGCAGCCTTCTGGTCCAGGATGCCATTGGACGACATATGTTCAGCAGCCACCTGGTCTTCTGGTCATTTTTATTTCTCATTATAAGCTGGACATGATATCTAGAAGCAGGACATCCTTTGGCTCCGCGGTGCTTCGGAATATTCTTCCATAGGCCACCCAGGTTTTTGTTTAGGTAGCTGGGGACTCTGTCCCACAGGTTGCAGAACAAATGAAGTAACTACTTCAGATTTAGAAGTTATGTACTCACCATAACGTTCCATCTGAGTAGGTACTTCATTTGTATGCAACCATTCCCCCCTGCCATTCCCCTAACCTGTATCGGGTTTCTAGGATCATTTATGATTCTTTGAGAATAACTGAACCTGTTTATTGTACAGGTTTATCAGGTGATACAGCAAAACCGATCTGAGATAGTGTGGTGGTGAAAGGGGATTATGGGTAGAGGGGAGGAGCTAGGAGCTCGGATCTTGAAGCTTGGAAAGCTGCCGGTCGGATCCGAGGTCGGATCCGAGACCCACAGTTTGCAGACAAATGAAGTACCTATTCAGATGGAACGGTATGGTGAGTACATAACTTCTAATTCACCCCTGCTATTGCGATTCATTTGCCCTCTGCTTTCGATGTGGTGGAGAGGGTTCTCTCCCCTCCCTCGAGACCCTTGAAACTATCATCCTCGGAGTCTGGCCTGGCTCCCTCTCTTTCTGGGCTGGAATGTGCCATCCTGCCCCCTCAGGAACAGCCTGTCGCCACTATGCCCCAGGAGGTCCACTCCCTGAGGTTTCTGAGTGCTCCCCAGAACCCCCCCGAGGAGTTATCTTGGAAACACACGTACAAGAGGAGGCACGTGGACTCCCCACCGAAGTCCCTCACAGAAGATACCTACTTGGAAGAAGGAGAGGGTTTCCCCGATCACCCCTGGAAGATGTCTCCTTTGGAGACATCATGAAAATCCTGAGCCAAACCCGGATGAGTCGGTGTTCCTGGAGGCGTTTGACACAGGGCCCTCTATCTCTTGGGTGTCCCCTCCCACTGATCCCCTTGTGAATTTAATTTCATCCACGGCATAGAAGGAACCGGATATGGTTAAGCCTATCCCCAAGCTCTCAGACAAATCCTCAGTGCCCCACTGGATAGGCAGCACTGGTCAAAGGGATCCGCAGTCAATGCCATGGTGGTTGCTGCGGCCACCAAAAAAGAGCTCACTCAGGAGAGCTCTACAGTGCATCCTCTGGACCGTGAGTCACAGACTATGTACCATTTCAGGAAGCAGGCCTACACATCAGCCACGTTTGCTTTATGTGCACTGAACTACGTGGTACACATTATCAGACTGCACCGGGATCTGGTCCAAGAGGTCGCTGAGTCTGCCTTGTGGTCCATGTCAGCAGAAGGAAAAAAAGGTGTTCTCCTTCCTTATAGCCAGACTTACGTCATTATCTAACACTTCCATGAGACTCCTATCACATGCTACAGAGGGTGCCTCTAGGGCTGCCTGAACAGGCGTAACCATCAGTTGTCATGCCTGGCTCTGGCTTTGTGCTTTCTCAGAGCTCATCATGGCATCGTTTACGAATGCCCCCTATGACAGTTCCAATCTTTTTGGCAAGACCGTTAGAAAGGCTTTAGTCCAGAGTGAGAAAGATGGGAAGACTGTGTCTACTGTTGGGATTCGCTTCTCAACCCCACAACGATCCTTCTCTAGGAATCAGCGCGGGGTGAAGATGATGTGGTTCCTGAAATATCAGTGCTCTTCCCATGACGTTTAGGACTCACCTTCCCCCAGAGGCAGAGGGAGAGACAACATATGCCACCCTCATGGCAGAGGAAGCCCAAGGAATCAAGGGTCTTGGGATTCATTCCTGGACAGACCCTCGCAGCAGCCCTGAATGGTTGCCTGACTGCTTGTCTCTGGAGGCAGTCGGGTGACTTCTTTCTCTGCACCCAACAGCCTGGGAGTCTATCACCAACGATTGTTTGGTTTTGCAGATAATATGCAGAGGATACTCGATCCCCTTCCTTCAACCCCCAGTCCCTTCAAAACACCTCCCGGATGTCCCACCCACACAACGGGAGCAGGCAGCCAAAGAAATTTTCAGACTGCTTGAAAAGCGAGTCATCCAGCCATCCTCCATCCTCCTTAGACCAGTCTGGATCACGCATCTATTCGAGGTTCTTTTTAGTGCCAAAGAAAGTGGGGAACTTAAGACCCATCCTGGATCTATCAATCCTTAACTTGTCAGTTGCCAAGATGAAATTCCGGATGGTCACTCTTCAATCCATTCTGCCCTTCCTGCAGAGAAATTACTGGATGTGCTCGGTGGTCCTCCAGGAAACGTACTATCACATCAAGGTGAACAGGTGCTCTCGGAGGTTCTGCCGCTTCCGGCTGGGAACCAGTCATTTTCAGTTCAGAGCGCTCCCCTTTAGGATCACCACCACCTCCAGTGTTTTCACCAAAGTGATGGCAGTAGTGGTGGCTCACCTGCAGCTGCAGGAGTTTCAGGTCTTTCCCTACCTGGACGATTGGCTCTTTTCTCCTCCCTCCAGGCATCAACTGTGTCAAGCCAGGGATCTTCTTCTCAAGACTGCTCACTATCTGGGCATAACTTTAACCTCAACAAGTCCCAGTTGACACCAGTACAGGTTCTTGACTTCATTGGGGCCTGGATATACTCTATTCAAGCCAAGGTGTTTCTACCTCTGGACAGACTGTTATCCCTCCGACATCATGTTTCTTGCATCCCTCAGGCCAAATGTCCCCCAGTGGATTCAGTTCTTCGGGTGTTGGGGTCCATGGTGGCCATGATCACTCTCGTTCCAATGGCGCGCCTTCATATGAGGGTCCTGTAATGGACTCTGGTGGTTCAGTGGTCCTTCCCACACCTTCCATATCACATCCGGTTCGGTTATCTCAGGTTTGCAAGGATTCGCTTCTTTGGTGGCTTCAATCCCTGGATCATCTTCTGGGTTGGCCATTGTTCATTCTTCCTTCCCCTGCAATCACGGTGACCATGGATGCCTCCCTGCTCTGGTGGGGGGAGGCATTGCATGGGAAGGACTGCCCATGTCACATGGTCTTTCCAGGTGACCACTCTGCATATCAGTGTCCTGGAGTTGAGGGCAGTGCTTTTGGCATTGTAAGCTCTTCATACCTTTCTTCCTCAAGGGATTATTGCCATCCATACAGACAATATGTCAGCAGTCTTGTACATCAACAAACATAGGGGGCTAGATCTTACCCCCTTTGTCGCGAAGCCATGAGATTGTGGGAGTGGGTAATTTCCTCTGGCCGTTTTCTGATGGCAGCGCACATTCCAGGGAGGTCCAACATACTAGCGGACAGGCTTAGCAGAGCTATTCTGATGGCTTACAAGTGGTCTCTGAATCCTTCAGTAGTGGAACAGATCTTTCTAAAGTGGGGTCAGCCTTGCTGCGATCTCTTCATCCCTCCTTTCAACGCAAAGTGCAATGAGTATTTCCTTCTGAACTCCCATCCGATGGAGTCCCCTAGAGACGGTCTAGTTTATTATCGGCCCTCTGGTCTACTATATGCCTACCCTTGCTGCTTCTGATATCCAAGTTCATTCAGAAAGCTCAATGGCTGGGAAGCTCAGTGATCCTCATTGCCCCTTTCTGGCCTTGTCAGGTTTGGTTCCCCTCTCTGTGGTCTCATGCAGTGTGTCCACCTTGGACGCTAGATCCCATTCTGGATCTGATTAAACATCCTCAGGGATCCCTCACCCAGACTTAATTAGCCTGTAGCTCACGGCTTAGCTGCTCCAGTTCCCTTGATAGTTAGGACTCCCGGGCTGTCTTCTCCTCAAAAGAAGATTTTGGTAGCAGCTCACAAATCTTCTATGAGGAAGGTTACTCTAGTAAGTGGAAGTGTTTCTGTATCTGGGCTTCTCAGCATGACCTGGATCCTTTCACTTCACCAGTTCTGACCATTTTGGAGGTCTGGTAGATATTTTTAAGCATGGAGGTAGTTTCTCTACCGTCAAGGTGCATATAGCAGTGATTTCACATAGGCAAGACTTCGGCTTCTTTGGCTTCGTCCAAGCTTTATAAGCCTTTTTGAAAGGTACCTTTCTCCTTAGGCCTCCAGTTAAGAACCTAACACCCCCTTGGGATCTCACCTTGGTGCCTTGGTGCTGCAAGCTCTGCCCCCCCCCCCCTTGAACCAGCAGCTACTGTTGATCTACAGTTCCTTTCTTGAAGATGACCTTATTGGTTGCAATTATCTCAGCCAAGACAGTTTCGGAGATCTAAGCTTTGTCTATCAAGCCTCCTTATATGGTATTTCATCAAGACAGGGTATCTCTGCAGACAAATCCATAATTCATGCCAAAAGTGATATCAAAGTCCAATATTAACCAAGTCATCAGTCTTCCAGTTTTCTTTCCAAATTTCCAGAATAAAGGAGAGTACAAATTGCATTTGCTTGATGTCCACAGGCAGCTGCTTTTCTATTTGCATAGAACAAAATCCGTTCGTAAGTCTGATTACCTTTTTGTTTCTATTTCCAAACCCTTTTTGGGAAACCTGTTTCTAAGGTTACGATTCCTCAATGGATTTCTGCGTACATTTCTTTGGCTTATCGAACAAAAGGGTTATCTCCTCCAGGGCATGTCTGGGCACATTCCACCAGGTCTGTTGCTGCATCTGCGGCCTTTTGGTCCAGGGTTTCCTTAGATGATATCTGTTCTGCTGCTACCTGGGCATCTCCGCACACATTTATCTCCCATTATAAATTGGATCTTCTTTCCAGAAGCAGGACATCCATTGGCTCAGCTGTGCTTCGGAACATCCTTCCATGATAGTCTTCCAGGGTTGATTGGTAGCTGGAGACTCTGTCCCACAGGTTGAAGATCAAATGAAAACAACAACTTCAGATAAAAAAAGTTATGTACTCACCATAACGTTCCATCTGAGTTGTTTTTCATTTGTCTTCGACCGTCCCTCCCTCCTTCCCTCCGCCTTGTGTGGCCTGTGTAATGTACCAGATGGAAGAGGCATAGCCCCTCTAATTTGGCTATTTTTCTTTTTGGTGAGTTGTGTGATAATGACAGGTCTATAGGCGTATGGTCTAGGTTGGGGTGCTTGTGTTCTGCAACAAACTCAATCTGAGGGAAGGAGGGAGGCAGGGGCAGTATGGATAGGGGAGGGGCTTGGAGATTGGATCTGATACTGGAGTATGTGGGTAAGTTGGATCTGTGCCGGATCCAGGTCCCACAGATTGAAGACAAATGAAAAGCAACAACTCAGATGGAACGTTATGGTGAGTACATAACTTTTTTTCTGTATAGCCTAACCCAGTTTTTGTATCTTGGGGAATAATATGTAAATTAATTCCAAACTGCTACTACCTATTTTCACATCTACCATGCCAAATATTGTCATACATTTCTTGAAAAATCTACTTTCTTTTGTTATGTTTTTCCTTCTGGGCCCCCAGATACATCCTCACTGCTGCAAATCAAATTCCAGTTCCCACCTATAAGTAATATTCCCTGCTGAAAGCTGATTATTTCTCCTAGAATTTTCTTAAGCTCCATTATAGCAGATGTTAAGTTGTCCATCTCGCCTTCATTCTTGCTGGATGGGTTCGGAGCCGATCTTCGGCTCCGACTCGGCCACTCTAAAAGCTCGAGAGTTGGTTCCACTGGCTCGAGGCTCCCCTTATATCCCACAATGCTAGGCGGTAATACCTCAGATCTCGTTTGCCGCTACAGCGATCGAGGTGTGTTGTTTCTACCGGCTTCAGGTCAGTTCATATAGATTAGTCTATAGTTAATTTAAGTCCCTTTAATTTAGTTTTTACTTGTTAATTACCTTAGTTGAGTGGATTCGGACCCTTTCGTACCTGTTCATCCACCCTTTTTTCCTCAAGAACTTATTAGTTCTTCCCTCAGGCCTTCGGGCCCTTCCATCCCCTTATTAGTGGAGTGTATGTGTTTGTAGGGATTTAAAAACTAACTAAATTTAGTAGTTTAATTTTAGTTAACCTTATTGGATAGTGTAATCGGTGTGTTTGTGTTGTGTGGTGGTTACACTTTTTTCCTTAAAATGTCTAAGGATTCAAAGGTCTCAGGCTTCAAGAAGTGTGACTCGTGCTGTCAGAAAATGTCTCTGACAGACGGTCACACTTCTTGTGTGTACTGCCTGGGACCTTTACACCTGCAGGACTCTTGTGCTGTATGCCATGGCTTCAGCCCTAGAGTCCTGCAGGAAAGAAAAAAATAAACTTATATTACGAGGCTTATTGAAGCCTGAGGGTCCCCCGACTGTTTCTTCGGGCAAACCCTCCAAGCCTTCTAGGTCGTCGGCTCCAGTTTCTGAGTCGACACCTAAGGCTTCGAAGTCTGCTGCTGGAGCCGATGAGACTCGAACTCTTATTTCTTCGGTTCCCTCGGCTCCGGCCGGAGCCGAGGTGTTGGAAATCACCGAGTTGGCTCCGATAAAATTATCAAACCGACAACTAGGAAAAGGTCTAGGTCACCGTCTCTTGGCTCCGTTCATTCAGCTCCAGCATCTCCTTTACTGTCTGAACGGAGCCATAGATCTCACTCCTCTAGGTCGTCGAGACTTTCGGACCATGACCTTCAGAGGGTAGTGAGTCGACTTCTTAAGTCCGAGGCACTGGCCCAAATGCTTCAGAGCCCAACTCAGCAGTCGATGCTTAATTCGATTTCTCAAAATATTCCTCCTCCGACTCCTTTGAGTTCGGAGCCGGGGCGTTTCGGACCCGAGACTGTGGCAGCGTCGGAGTCGATACAATTGTCTTCTTTCTTCATTGGAAGAATCTCGGCGCCGGACTTCCCTCGTCGGCTCCGAGGGGGTGAGTGGCATCGGACCCTTGTCCGACCCCGCTCTCCCTCTCGGTGCTTCGGCACTGGTGAGTTCGGCTCCGACATCGGCCTCGGAGCCATCACTGTCGGTGCCGAGGGAGGTTTTCAGCTCTTCGGAGCGGAGACCTCTGGCTCTGCCTGACAGGGGTGCTTTCGAGGTCATGCGGAGTGTGTTGGAACCTGGTTCAACTCCACAGTCGGCTCCGTCCGCCCCTCCCTCCTCGGTGCCTCAGGTAATTTCTACTCACTCCCTCTTCCCAGACCGCAGAGAGCCAGCTCCTCAAGAATCCCCTGTGGGGATTTCATCCTCTTCCGAGGCCTCTCCTGAATTGGCAGGAGAGCCCCCTAGGAAGAGAAAGTGCAAGAGGAAGCACATAGACTCACCTGAGTCTGTCACCTCTGACACGGATTTAGAGGATTCTGAAGGTTCCCCCGTTCCCCCTCTGAAGATGTCTCCTTTGCAGACATCCTGGAGATCCTAAAACAGAGGGGGAATTGGCCAGCCCTTAACCCTTCGGAGGATGAATCTGTGTATCTTGAGGCGTTCGGCTCTCGCCCTTCCACCTCCTGGGTGTCCCCCCCCTTTGACCCCTTATGCAGGTGGTAGCAAAAAAGGCTTGGACGGCTCCTGACTCTGTGGACCCCACCCCCAGGAGACCTTCAAAGTTTATTACAGCACCAGCAGACAAACAATTTTTGACTAAAGGAGTTTCTGTGGATGCTATGGTGGTAGCTGCTGCCACCAAGAAGGAACTAGCTGATCCTTCAGTGCCTGTCCATCCTCCTAACAAGGAATCTAGGTCTATGGACAGGTATGGGAAGCGGATGATGTTCTTCATCTCACATTGCTGCAGTCCTTACACTTGGGTATAGCGCTGTCCTCGGTCGGCCCGAATACCAAAGTATATGGCTGACGCCGGTCATGGCGCATTAAACTGACGCCAGGACGTCAGGGTATAAATGCGCATGACCGACGTCATATCCTCAGTCTTTTTTGCCGCGTGGTCCGATGCAGAAGCAAATTTGCGAGTGCAGGTTGGCGTCCTGAGATTTTCAAACCGGAGTTTCAGACCGAATCCAAGTTGGCTAAGTACCCCGTTGGGAATATTTTGTTTTTCTTGCCTCAGTATTTTACCGGATGTCAGAAAAGTAAATAACTGTATTTCTTGGAAACAGATACCACATAGGGACTACCACAGCTTGTGTATACCGTGTTTAGGCCTGAGCACGCGTTGTTGGGTGTTCCTCTTGCGCTAGATTTAACAAACGTACCATAAAGAGGAGATTAGACTGCTAGGTTAGTCTTCGGAAGCGTGCAATTACAAAATGCCGCCGGATGCTCCGGCGCCTACCAAGAAGCGCAAGGACAAAACACCTAGGCCTAGGTTAGAGGCACCAGCACCCGGACGCCGGTTCTTTAGAGGGCACGGTTGTGCCAGAGGCCCAAACAGAAGTTTCCCTAGAGTCCCAGGGCGAGACTTTGTTCTTACAGGATGTGTCTTCACCGGAAGTACGCCAGGCTGAAGCGCCTTCTCACGTAGCTGTTCTCCCTCTGCCTAAGGTGGTTAGGCCTTCCCCTACTGTTACAAAGGCTTCTTCCAAGAGTAGGCCAGGTTCAGCTGTAGCATGTGCTCCTCCTAGTACTTCAGGCCCTGTGCCCAAGAGACATATGCTTAAGATGGCTGAAGATTTAATTACTATGATTAGGGGTTCTATGCCCCCTCCTGACAAAAGGCCTAGGGTGGATCCTGAATTTGGGAATTTTGAACAGGATTCTGATATTTCTGAGTCTTCGGCTGAGGATTTACAGGAGTTTTCTCATTATTCTGACTCTGATGTGGATGACTCCACCCCTTCTGCTTCTCCTCCTGAGGATTTTTCATTCTCAGAGACTCTCCATTCCATGAGGGAGCATTTTAAATGGGAAGGTCAGGATTTCTCTGATTCCAGGAAAAGACTTAGGGAATTTTTGTTTCTA
Organism: Protopterus annectens; assembly: GCF_019279795.1. NCBI lineage: Eukaryota > Metazoa > Chordata > Ceratodontiformes > Protopteridae > Protopterus > Protopterus annectens. The sequence continues at coordinate 541,001,022 of NC_056741.1, forward strand.
CCTCAGCATAGGCCTTTAGCTATACCCCCTGTTCTTTCTGTGGTGGAAGATGTTTTGCAGAGGCTTCCTTAACCCTGATTCTTTACCTCCCGCTCCTGTTAAACCAGACAGATACTATAGGGTGCCTGAAGCTCACAAGTATCTTTTAAAAGCCCTAGGGCAGATCCAGAGACAGTTACTCAGGGGCCTAAGGGGTTAAGGCTTCTGTGGCTAAAAATCCAGTTCCTCAGGACAAAGAGGCAAGAGCTTTAGACAGATGGGGTAAAAAGTGTATACTTCTTCAACTTTAGCCATGAGGGCTTTAAATTGTCAATTCCACATGCTGAGATATCAAATCTATCTCCTTTCACAGTTAAAGTCTAAGGTAGATGCTCTGGCAGAAGGTATTGAATGTAAGGAGTTACAAGATCTGGTACATGTGTCTGAACAGGTGGGTAAGCATTCCTTACAATGTGGTTTTGATGCTGTACAGGCCTCTTCCAGGGTGGCTGCCACTGGTACTGTCCTTCGCAGGCACGCCTGGTTACGGATCAGAATTTAGCTGAGCATGTTAAGTCAAGGATCTTGGATGCCCCTTTACAATCTGATGTGTTGTTTGGTTCGCCTGTTGAAGCAGTTTTAAAGAAAATGGAGGACAAAGCTAAATCTATGCACACTGTGAAAGATTTTTACAGGTTCAACCACCAAAGTTTAGCAGAAACTGGCCAAGCAAGGCGTGGACATACCCTTCTTATGATTCCCAGTCTAGGGTAGGTCTAGGCGTGCTAGGGCAGAGCTCAGGGTTCCTTTAGATCCAGGACAGGGGCTCACCTGCACAGTCTTCAGGGAGGGCAGGGGTCAGCCCTTTCAGACAGACACAATGACCTACCTTTCAACTGCCAGAACCTCCACGCCTCGCAGCACCTTTAGGAGGAAGACTGACACTTTTCAAAGAGAACTGGAGTTTAATTACCCAAGACAGATGGGTATTGATATCATTCACCACGGTTACAGGTTTTATTTCCATACCTTACCACCGCTCAAGGGCATGCCAGATATTCCCCTAACACAAATTGGAAGCTCACAGACAAATATCCATATTGACACAGATAGGGGCCATACAACCGGTGCCTATGGCAGAAAGGGGCCTAGGATTTTACTCTCGCCTATTCCTAGTACCAAAAAGGGGAACACGTGGAGACCAATTCTGGATTTGTCTATCCTCAACACCTTTCTGGACATCCCCAAGTTCAAGATGCTGACATTGCAACAGCTTTTACCCCTCCTGGGCAAGGATCACTGGATGGTAACTTTGGATCTCCAAGAGGCTTACCTTCATGTCCCTATCACTCTAAGCTGCAGGAAGTATCTGCTGAGCTGGAGATTCACACTATCAATTCTCTGCATTGCCCTTTGGCTTATCCACTGCACCCAGAGTATTCACAAAGGTCCTGGCTCCAGTGATAGCTTTCTTCAGACGGAAAGGAATACAGATCTACCCTTATTTGGACGATTGCCTGATTCTGGCTCAGGGCAAGGACCTAACTTCTACAGCATTTAAAGTATGTGATAACAGTGCTAAGATGCCTAGGGTATTCTGTGAACGAAACAAAGTCCAGTCTAGTACCCTCTCAGGACATGTGCTTTCTGGGTGTGAGACTGAATACAGCAGCCCAGATGGCCTTCTTAACCCCGGACAAACAAAAGAATCTTTCCCTTTACTTCCAACAACTATCACATCAGTCCGGCTGACTGCAAGGACAGTCCTTCAAGCCTTAGGGTTCATGGCATCTTGTATTCTGGTGCTTCCCAATGCCAAACTGCATATGAGGAAGCTACAATGGTATCTCAAGAATCTATGGACACAGCACTGCCACGATCTGGACACTGTCATTCCAATAATACCTTGCATCCAAAAGGAATTCTTGGGGTGGGCTCAGCAATGTCACCTAAACAAGGGACTTTCTGTGACCCGCCGGAGGCAAGTCAGATTCTAACAACAGATGCCTCAGACAAAGCTTGGGGGGCTCATCTCAATGGAAAATGGATACAGGACAAGTGGCCTGCCAGACTACAACATCTACATATCAACCTAAAGGAGATGTTAGCAGTCCAGTTTGCATTAACAGCTTTCAAGGAACTCCTTCCGGGACAGGTGTTGATTCTAACAGACAACACAACTGTCATGTGGTACATCAACAAGCAAGGGGTACACATTCTTACCCTCTATGCAGACAAGCAATGATTCTATGGGAAACGGCTCTCAGTCTACAACTGGATCTTCAGGCAAGGTTTCTGCCGGGCAGAACTCCTTAGCAGATGTGTTAAGCAGGCAAATCATGGATCCCCACGAGTGGAAACTGGATCCTCAGGTATTTCAGCAATTAACAGTGTCATGGGGAACACCAGACATAGATCTGTTCGCTTCTCCTCTAAACCACCAGCTGCCAAAGTTTTGCACAAAAAGGATACACCAGGCAGCTTGGAAAACGGATGCTCTTTCTTTCAGTTGGAAAAATCTTCATGTATATGCCTTTCCACCACTTCCTCTTCTAAAGGTTCTGCTAAAGGTAAGCCAGGACAAACCAAGAATGATCCTGATAGCTCCAGATTGGCCCAGACAGCATTGGTACCCACTACTGAGAAATTTAAGGAAACCACCGTGGCCTGCCTTTAATTCCTCAACTGTTGTCTCAAAAGGACGGTCATTTACTCAATGTCAAGCTTCACTCTCTTCATCTCACAGCATGGCATATCCTGTTTTAGCTCATAGCAGGGCTCAACTTCCTCAACAAGTTTTGAATGTGATTATGGAAGCTAGATGACCTAGTACCAGGAAAGTGTATGCGGACAAGTGGAAGAGATTTTTTTTGGAGTGCAGCAAAGGTGTGGATGTTTCTGAGCCTGATTTAAGTGTGGCTCTTCTATATCTTACTGAACTATTGGACAAGGGTTTGTCCTTCTCTTCCATTAAAATTCATGCTGCAGCAATTTCAGCTCACTATGACTGTGATCCACCTTTGTTTTCTCATTCCTTGTTCAAGCAATTTCTCAGAGGAGCAAAGAACATAAGACCTCCAAGTGCTCCTACTCCAGCTTGGGACCTCAATTACGTGTTGGAAAAGCTCACTCTGCCACCTTTTGAGCCTGCAGCTACGGCTGAGTTAAAATATTTGTCATGGAAGACTGCTTTTTTGTTGGCCATTACCTCTGCAAGAAGGGTTTCTGAATTGCAGGCCCTTATGGCTGTTGAGCCTTTCTTGATCTTCCATAAGGATAGGGTATCTTACGCACTAACCCTTCCTTTATGCCTAAGGTGGTCTCAAGTGTGTCTTTAAACCAGTCTATTCATTTACCTACCTTTTATGCAGACCCCCAAAACAAGGGGAAAAGATCTTGCATACTTTGGACGTGCACAGACAGTTACGCTACTACTTAGATAGGACTAAGGGTTTCAGGCAGTCGCAACAGTTGTTTGTTTCTTTTGCTTTAGGTACTCAGGGCAAGCCTGTGTCAAAGCAAACTCTTTCTAAATGGATTGGGTTTTGCATTTCTTTGTTATTCTCAGCATGGCAAGCAGATCCCAACAGGGATCAGACCTCATTCCACTAGGGCTACTGCCACCTCTACAGCCTTTCTAAGGGGAGTGTCAACTAAGGACATTTTGGAGGCAGCTACTTGGAGTTCAGTACATACTTTCTCTAAGCACTACCACCTTCCTCTCTACTCTAAATCTTGGGCCTGGTTTGCCACTGCTATTCTACAGGGCATTTTGACAGCTCCTGCTTCTATTTGATTTGCCATCCTCCCTTACCTCTGCTTTGGGAATCTACCCAAGTGTAAGGACTGCAGCAATGTGAGATGAAGAACATAGTACAGTTTTGTACCTACCATAAATGTAGATGTTCAAGATCCACATTGCTGCAGTCCAATTTACTCCTCCTCCCTCTGTGTTTAGGGGTGGTTGTGTGGTTAGGTTAGTACTTTATTAGATAATTGTTAGAAGTTGTACATAGTTTGGGTGTGGTGCTGTTTAGTGTTTGGTAATTTCTTGATTTTACCCTGTTTAGGGTCTTCTGACATCTGGGGCAAGAAAAGACTGAGGATATGACGCCGGTCATGCGATTTATACCCTGACGCCCTGGCCAGTTTAATGCGCCATGACCGGCGTCAGCCATATACTTTGGTATTCGGGCCGACCGAGGACAGCGCTATACCCAAGTGTAAGGACTGCAGCAATGTGGATCTTCGAACATCTACATTTATGGTAGGTACAAAACTGTACTTTTTCGTCAGCGACCTTTTCAATGCGTTCGCTGAACTACCTCTGTCATTTCACTCGTCTTCAAAGAGACTTGATCAAGGAAGCGAGTGAGATGTTAAAGGATCCAACAGCTGTGGGTTTTCAGGATAAGATGAACGCTCAGCTGGCAACCCTCAATTCGATAGCTAACTCCTCCATGCGCCTTCTTTCATATGGGGCTGATGGAGCGAGCAGAGCCGCAGGTACAGGTGTGGCCTTACGCCGGCATGCCTGGATGCGGCTATGCAATTTTGCGGATTCCTTTAAGACGTCTTTCACTAATTCCCCGTTTGATGGATCGTCCCTTTTTGGTCCCCAAGTGAAAGAAACCTTGACAAGGTGCGAGATGGATGGCAAAACTCTTTCTGCCGTCGGAGTCCGTTTTTCTACTCCTTCTAGGCCTTACCCCAAGGGCCAGAAAAGTGGAAAGATGTGGTTCCACAAGCAATCTCAAGGGGCTTTGCCTGACGCACAGAGTCGGTTCCCCTCTAGAGGCAGAGGGGGGAACAATAATGGTAGACGTCGCCCTAGAGGCAGGGGGGGTCCGCAGAACCAGGGCAATCGAGAAACCTTCTCTGATAAGCCCTTTCAGCATCCCTGAGGTGTTGCCCGACTGTCCACCTTCGGAGGCAGTCGGGGGAAGATTATCACTGTACCCAGAAGCCTGGCGATCTCTAACTCAAGACAAGTGGGTACAGTCCATCATTCCGAAGGCTATTCCATTCCGTTCTTTCGCATTCCAAATCAATCAAAAAAGTCCCTTCCAGATGTTCCACCCGCTCAAAGGGATCAAGCAGCGTTAGAAATATCAAAGTTGCTTGCAAAAAGAGCCATTCAGCCAGTTCCAGCAGACCAGCAAGGATCCGGAATCTACTCCAAATTCTTTTTGGTTCCAAAGAAAACAGGGGACTGGAGGCCCATTTTGGATCTCAGCATCTTGAACAAGTCTGTCAAGAAAACAAGATTTCGGATGGTCACGTTGCAATCCATCCTACCCCTATTGGGAAAGGAAAACTGGATGTGCTCTATAGACCTCCAGGATGCGTACTATCATGTAAAAATGAACAGACGCTCTAGGAGATTCCTCCGCTTCAGGCTGGGAACCAGTCACTTTCAATTCAGAGCCCTGCCCTTTGGACTCACCACAGCCCCCCGGGTGTTTACCAAATGCATGGCAGTGGTTGCCTCTCACCTGAGACGTCAAGGATTCCAGGTGTTTCCATACTTAGACGACTGGCTCCTTACAGCTCCCACCAAGCATCTTCTACTACTTGCCAGAGACTACACCTTTCGCATTTCAAAGCTAGGTATTTCAATAAATTGAAAAGTCTGTTTTGTCGCCTTGTCGTATATTACCTTCATAGGCGCAAATCTAGACACAGTCAGCATGTCTGCGAGACTCACAGACCAAAGGATAGCAGACATACACAAACTAGTCTCTCTTCTTTTCCACAGCAACAGAATCAAAGTCAGATTAGTCCTAAAAGTACTGGGGATTATGGCGGCTGCTATCCCTCTGCTTCTATTAGCCAGATTTCACATGAGAATCTTACAATGGATGCTCTTCACACAATGGTCATACCAACAACTTCCGATGTCCCACGCCATTGTGATAACGCAAGCATGCAGGAATCATCTTCTTTAGTGGATTTCTTCCCCCCAGCTCTTCCTAGGAAGACCCTTTGTCCCTCCCTCTCCGGTTGCTACTCTGACAACGGACGCCTCCCTGATCGGGTGGGGGGGGCATTATCAGGGCAGGACAGTCCAGGGCATATGGCAACCTTACGAACGCCACTTGCATATAAATGTTCTAGAGATGAGAGCAGTGCTTTTAGCGTTGCAAGCCCTTCAAGACTCTCTTCCAATGGGAACGATAGCAATTCAGACGGACAACATGTCTGTAGTGTGGTATATCAACAAACAAGGCGGAACCAGATCCTACCCCCTATGTCGAGAAGCACTCAGACTGTGGCAATGGGCGATTTCTTCTCAGCGGTTTCTGATAGCAACGCACATCCCCAGGAAGTCCAATCTCATTGCGGACAAATTGAGCAGAGCTATTCTCATGCCTCACGAGTGGTCTCTGAAAAATTCAGTCTTAGAAAAAGTTTTTCTGAAGTGGGGCCAGCCTTGCTGCGACCTTTTTGCTACTCCCCAAAACAGCAAGTGCAAAGATTATTTCACCCTCTTTCCTCTACCAGGCCATCCCAGCAGAGACGCTCTTGTCCAAGTTTGGCCCCGGGGACTTCTGTATGCATTTCCTCCCTTCCCACTAATTTCTCAAGTGATACAGAAAGCCATCGCTCAGAAAGCTTCATTGATCCTCATTGCCCCTTACTGGCCTCGACAGGTTTGGTTCCCCTTTCTGCACCATTTTCTGTTGGAGCAACCCTGGCATCTGGACCTAGTTCCAGATCTTTTGACCCATCAGTCGGGTCAGTTACATCCCTCCTCCCTCTCTGAACCTCACTGCTTGGTTCCTCCAATTCCAACCTTAGCCAGGCTTCCTCTAATATCTCACTCAGTTCGAGATATTTTAATAGCTTCCATAAATCCTCCACTGAAGATTTATCTTAGTAAGTGGAAACGTTTCTCCTATTGGGCTCAAGGAAAGGACATAGATCCTTTCACTGCTCCCATTCAAACGGTCCTTGATTTCTTAGCCGAACTATTCCACGCAGGTTCGTCTCCTTCTACTCTTAAGGTTCAATTGGCAGCTATTTCTAACTTTCATGTTGGAATCTCAGATTCTGCCATCATGTCTCACAAGCTTTGCAAAGCTTTTTTGAAGGGAGTTTTTCTTCTCAAGCCTCCTATTAGAAATCCTCCTCCTTCTTGGGACCTTAACTTAGTTCTCACATCTTTGATTCTTCCCCCTTTTGAACCTGCAGCTTCGTGTTCAATGAAATTGCTATCCTGGAAGACACTCTTTTTGGTAGCCATTACTTCGGCTAGAAGAGTCTCAGAGCTTCATGCACTCTGCAGCCGATCCCCTTATCTTTTGTTTCATAAGGATAGGGTATCCTTAAGGACCAACCCATCCTTCTTACCCAAAGTAGCCTCTCAGGCAAACCTAAATCAAAACATTGACCTTCCTGTGTTTTTTCCTAACTATTCTAACAGGTCTGAACAGAAATTACATTGGCTAGATGTTCATTGACAATTAAGGTATTATTTGGATAGGACCAAACAGACCAGAAAGGCTGACCAACTGTTTGTTTCTTATGCAGAAGGCAGAAAGGGCCTTCCAGTTTCGAAAGTATCACTCCAGATGGCTTACATCCTTGATTTCCTTTGTGTATGAGATTAGGCATCAAAGTTACCAAACAAACCTAAGGCTCATTCAACTAGAGCCGAGACTACTTCTATAGCTTTCCAAGAGAGGCTGACTATTGATACGATTTGTCGGCAGCTACATGGGCTACTCCTCACACTTTCATTTCTCATTATAAGTTGGACTTAGCTTCCAGACACAGAGCTAATTTTGGTTCCACTGTACTCAAGAGTCTGTTCCGATAGGCCACCCGGGACAAGGTGCTAGGGACGCGGTCCCATCCAGCAAGAATGAAGGCGAGATGGACAACTTAACATATAGAAGTTATGTTCTTACCATAACGTTCCATGTTAGTTGTCTTCTTCTCGCTTCTTTCTTAAGGCCCCACCCTCCTTCCCCCTAGCCTGGACAGACCTAGAGGAGTTTGATTGTGACCTTTTTTTCCTACCACCTCTATTTGCATATGTATATACTGTGTTATGTATATATTCCCTCATCAGGTTGTAGGTCACCTTCCTTCTGTCATCTTATAGAGGTGGTTTTCCCCTTTCCAGTGTTTCTGGATTTTCTCCTGGCTGGGCCTAGCTTATAAACGAGATCTGAGGTATTACCGCCTAGCATTGTGGGATATAAGGGGAGCCTCCAGCCGGTGGAACCAACTCTCGAGCTTTTAGAGTGTCTGAGTCGGAGCCGAGGATCGGCTCCGAACCCATCCAGCAAGAAAGAAGGCGAGAAGAAGACAACTAACATGGAACGTTATGGTAAGAACATAACTTCTATTTTTAGGTGGAATACAAATTCATGCCAGTGCAATCCTCTTCCTTTGCTAGTAGCCCTTCAGTACTTCAAGTCTACAATTATCTTTTTTATCCTCTTCTATCATTATTGGAGCAGCTCTTGCAATTAATATAAGTATTCCCCTTTTCCAAGATATTCCGCTAAATAGCCATCCTGAAAACCTTTCTTTATGAAATACACGTGCTCATTTCCTTCCAAATGTGAGATAATTCTTCATGTTCACTTTCTAATGATCCTGCAGACAAAAAGGGGCAGGCCAGTTTCAACCCCCGTCATCTTCTGATAAAATTATGGAGGAGGCTTTCATCATACTGTCCTCACCCTCCTTGATTTTAGAATAACAACTAGACTCATTCTTATTTCACTGGGAGGAAACGCGGCATGGCAGGTGGTATACATTTTTCTGTATTGTCTGTGGCCCTTGTCATGAGTAAGCATGGAAAGAACCTGACATTGTGACACTAATATGTAGGAACCCAGACAGGATTTTCTGGACCCCTAACAAATGTAGAGGGTTATGCAAGGAATCATGCTGTGGATTCTATAGTTGCTGCTGTGCCTCTGAAAAATACTTTTATCTCACAGTACCCTGCAGTCCACACTACAGAAAAAGAGTTAAAGGCTTTGTCCCATTTTTAGGAAGTCGTTCAATATATCCCGCTTTTTTGCACTGAGGATGCTTAGCTACCAGGCACAAGTGTTGCATTCCAGTCTGCTGTTCTTGATGAGATGCCTCTGATACTGGAAAAGGTGGCAGACACAGAGCTTAAGAAGAAGCTCTGCACGCAGACGTCTGCACTCTCCACCATGAGTAACCTCACTATTTATGTTAAGTTGTCTATCTCGCCTTCATTCTTGCTGGATGGGTTCGGAGCCGACCTCGGCTCCGACTCGGCCACTCTAAAAGCTCGAGAGTTGGTTCCACCGGCTCGAGGCTCCCCTTATATCCCACAATGCTAGGCGTGAGTTACCTCAGATCTCGTTTGCCGCTACAGCGATCGAGGTGTTGTTTTTTCTACCGGCTCAGGTCAGTAGTTTAATTAGTCGATTTAAACTAGTTTAAATCCCCTTTTCTTAACTAAATTGTTCATATTTCCCTTAGTTTAGTGTATTTCATCCCTTTTTTCTTTATTCCCATTTCTTTCCCTCAAGAACTTAAAGTTCTTCCCTTAGGCCTTCGGGCCCTGCTATCCCTAGTGGAGTGCTTGTGTTGTGTTAGGGATATTTTTTATACTTAAGCTAACTAAATAGTTTAATTAGTATAATTTAGTTAACTTTCTTTTCAGTGTAATCAGTGTGTGTGTGTGTTTTTTGTGTGTGGTTACACTTAGGTCCTTGATAATGTCCAAGGATTCGAAGGTCTCAGGCTTCAAGAAGTGTGACTCGTGCTGTCAGAAAATGTCTCTGACAGACGGTCACACTTCTTGTGTTTACTGCCTGGGACCTTTGCACCTGCAGGACTCTTGTGCTGTATGCCATGGCTTCAGCCCCAGAGTCCTGCAGGAAAGAAAAAATAAACTTATTTTGAGAGGTTTACTTAAGCCTGAGGGTTCCCTTACTGTTTCTTCGGGCAAACCCTCTAAGGCTTCTAGGTCCTCGGCTCCAGCTACTGAGTCGAGGCCTAAGGCTTCGAAACCTCCTTCTACATCGGCTCTGGCTGGAGCCGATGAGTCTCAGACTGCAGCTTCTGTGGTTTCCTCGGCTCCGGCTGGAGCCGAGGTGTTGAAATTCCTGTCGGCTCCGACTAGACCTTCAGAGCCGACATCTAGAAAGAGGTCCAGGTCACCGTCCCTTGGCTCCGTTCATTCGGCTCCAGCATCTCCCTTGCTGTCTGAACGGAGCCATAGATCTCACTCCTCTAGGTCATCGAGGCTTCGGACCATGACCTTCAGAGGGTAGTGAGTCGACTTCTTAAGTCCGAGGCACTGGCCCAAATGCTTCAGAGCCCGACTCATCAGTCGATGCCTGACCCTGTTCCTCATTATGTTCCTCCTCCGACTCCTATGAGCTCGGGCCGGGGCGGAACCGAGACTGTGGTAGCGTCGGAGCCGATACAAATGTCTTCGGCTCCGTCGCCGGCTCGATTTCTTCCTTAGAAGAATCTCGGCGCCGGACTTCCCTCGTCGGCTCCGAGGGGTGAGTGGCATCGGACCCTTGTCCGACCCCGCTCTCCTCTCGGTGCTTCGGCGCTGGTGAGTTCGGCTCCGACATCGACCTCGAGCCATCACTGTCGGTGCCGAGGAGGTTTTCAGCTTCTCGGGCGGGACCTCTGGCTCTGCCTGACAGGGGTGCGTGAGGTCATGCGGAGTGTGTTGGAACCTGGTTCGACTCCACAGTCGGCTCCGTCCGCCCCTCCCTCTTCGGTGCCTCAGGTCAAGTCTACTCACTCCCTCATCCCAGACCGCAGAGAGCCAGCTCCTCAGGAATCCCCTGTGGGATCTCATCCTCTTCGAGGCCTCTCCTGAATTGGCAGAAGAGTCCCTCGGAAGAGAAAGTGTAAGAGGAAACACATAGACTCACCTGAGTCCGTCACCTCTGACACAGATTTAGAGGATTCCGAGGGTTCCCCCCCGTTCCCCTTCTGAAGATGTCTCCTTTGCAGACATTCTAGAAATCCTCAAACAGAGGGGAAATTGGCCAGCCCTCAACCCTTCGGAGGATGAATCTGTGTATCTTGAGGCGTTTGGCTCTCGCCCTTCCACCTCCTGGGTGTCTCCCCCCTTTGACCCCCTCATGCAGGTGGTAGCAAAAAAGGCATGGGCGGCTCCTGATTCAGTGGACCCCACTCCCAGGAGACCCTCAAAATTTATCACGGCACCAGCAGATAAACAGTTTCTGACAAAGGGAGTTTCTGTGGATGCTATGGTGGTTGCTGCTGCCACTAAGAAGGAACTAGCTGATCCTTCAGTGCCTGTCCATCCACCTAACAAGGAATCTAGGTCTATGGACAGGTACGGGAAGCGGATGTTCTCGTCAGCGACCTTTGCAATGCGTTAAGCTGAACTACCTATGCCATTTTACTCGTCTTCAAAGAGACTTGATCAAGAAGCGAGTGATATGTTGAAGGATCCTACAGCTGCGGGTTTTCAAGACAAGATGAACACTCAGCTGGCTACCCTGAACTCCATAGCTAACTCCTCCATGCGCCTCCTTTCTATGCGGCTGATGGAGCGAGCAGGGCCGCAGGGACAGGTGTGGCCTTACGCAGGCACGCCTGGATGCGGCTATGCAACTTTGCGGACCCCTTTAAAGCGTCGTTCACTAATTCCCGTTTGATGGATCATCTCTTTTGGTCCTCAAGTGAAAGAAACCTTGACTAGGTGCGAGACTGATGGCAAGACTCTTTCTGCCGTCGGAGTCCGTTTTCTACTCCTTCTAGGCCTTACCCCAAAGGCCAGAAAAGTGGGAAAATGTGGTTCATAAACAATCTCAAGGGACTTCGCCTGGCGACAGAGTCGGTTCCCGCCAGAGGCAGAGGGGGAACAACAATGGTAGCGCCGCCCTAGAGGCAGGGGGTCCGCAGAACCAGGGCAATCGAGAAACTTTCTCCGATAAGCCCTTTCAGCATCCCTGAGGTGTTGCCCGACGGTCCACCTTCGGAGGCAGTCGGGGAAGATTGTCACTGTACCCAGAAGCCTGGCTATCCCTAACTCGAGACAAGTGGGTACAGTCCATCATTTCGAAGGCTATTCCATTCCCTTCGTTTGCATTCCAAACCGATCAAAAATCCCTTCCAGATGTTCCACCGCTCAAAGGGATCTTGCAGCTTTGGAAATTTCAAAGCTGCTTGCAAAAGAGCAATTCAGCCAGTTCCAGCAGACCAGCAAGGATCCGGAATCTACTCCAGGTTCTTTTAGTTCCAAAAACAGGGGACTGGAGACCAATTTTGGATCTCAGTATCTTGAACAAGTCGGTCAAGAAAACACGATTTCGGATGGTCACGCTACAGTCCATCCTTCCCTATTGGGAAGAAAAACTGGATGTGCTCTATAGACCTTCAGGATGCGTACTATCATATAAAATGAACAGGCGCTCCAGAAGATTTCTCCGCTTCAGGCTGGGAACCAGTCATTTTCAATTCAGAGCCCTGCCCTTTGGACTCACCACTGTCCCCCGGGTGTTTACCAAATGCATGGCAGTGGTAGCTTCTCACCTGAGACGTCAAGGATTCCAGGTGTTTCCATATTTGGATGACTGGCTCCTCACAGCTCCCACCAAGCATCTTCTTCTAAGGGCCAGGGACTACACCTTTCGCATTTGTCAAAACATAGGCATTTCAATAAATTGCGAAAAGTCTGTTTTGTCGCCTTGTCGTGTTATTACCTTCATAGGCGCAATTCTAGACACAGTCAACATGTCTGCGAGGCTAACAGATCAGAGAATAACAGACATACACAAACTGGACTCGCTCCTCTTCAGCAGCAACAGAGTCAAAGCCAGCTTAGTTCTGAAAGTATTGGGGATTATGGCGGCTGCCATACCTCTGCTTCCATTAGCCAGATTCCACATGAGAATCCTTCAATGGATGCTCTTCACACAATGGTCATACCAGCAACTTCCTATGTCCCACACCATTATGATTACGCAAACATGCAGGAATCATCTTCTGTGGTGGATGTCTTCCCCTCAGCTCTTCTTGGGAAGACCCTTTGTTCCTCCCCCTCCGGTTGGTACTCTGACAACGGACGCCTCCCTGATTGGGTGGGGGGACATTATCAGGGCAGAACTGTCCAGGGCACATGGCAACCAGACGAATGCCACTTGCACATAAATGTTCTAGAGATGAGAGCAGTGCTTTTAGCGTTGCAAGCCCTTCAAGACTCTCTTCCCTTGGGAACGATAGCAATCCAGACGGACAATATGTCTGTAGTGTGGTATATCAACAAACAAGGCGGAACCAGGTCCTACCCCCTGTGTCGAGAAGCACTCAGACTGTGGCAATGGGCGATTTCTTCTCAGCGGTTTCTGATAGCAACGCACATCCCGGAAGTCCAATCAAATCGCGGACAAGTTGAGCAGAGCTATCCTCATGCCTCACGAGTGGTCTCTGAAAGACTCTGTTGTGAGAGAAATTTTTCTCAAGTGGGGTCAGCCTTGCTGCGACCTTTTTGCTACTCCCCAAAACAGCAAGTGCAGAGATTTTTTCACCCTATTCCCTTTACCAGGCCAGCCCAGCAGAGGCGCTCTAGTCCAAGTTTGGCCCCGGGGACTTCTGTATGCATTTCCTCCTTCCCACTAATCTCTCAAGTGATACAGAAAGCTATCGCTCAGAAGGCCTCGTTGATCCTCATTGCTCCTTACTGGCCTCGACAGGTTTGGTTCCCCTTTCTACATCATTTTCTGTTGGAGCGACCTTGGCATCTGGACCTAGTTCCAGATCTTTTGATCCATCAGTCGGGTCAGTTTCATCGCTCCCTTCCCTCTCTGAACCTCACTGCTTGGTTCCTCCAATTCCAACCTTAGCCAGGCTTCCTCAAATATCTCACTCAGTTCGAGATATTTTGATAGCTTCCCATAAATCTTCCACTCGAAAGATTTATTTGAGTAAGTGGAAACGTTTCGCCTATTGGGCTCAAGGAAGGGACATAGATCCTTTCACTGCTTCCATCCAAATGGTCCTTGATTTTCTAGCTGAACTCTTCCATGCAGGTTCATCTCCTTCTACTCTTAAAGTTCAATTGGCAGCTATTTCTAACTTTCATGTGGGCATTTCAGAGTGTGCCATAATGTCCCACAAGCTTTGCAAAGCCTTTTTGAAGGGAGTTTTTCTACTCAGACCTCCTATAAGAAATCCTCCTCCTCCTTGGGACCTAAATTTAGTTCTTAGTTCTTTGATTCTTCCCCCTTTCGAACCTGCAGCCTCCTGTTCTTTAAAATTGCTATCATGGAAAACTCTCTTTCTGGTAGCTATTACTTCAGCTAGAAGAGTTTCAGAACTTCATGCACTCAGCTGTTGACCTCCTTATCTGTTTTTCCATAAGGACAGGGTATCTTTACGAACCAACCCGTCCTTTTTACCTAAGATAGCCTCGGCGTCTAACCTAAATCAAAGCATTGACCTCCCTGTGTTTTTTCCGGAATATTCTAACAGGTCTGAACAAAAATTGCATTGGCTAGATGTTCATCGTCAGTTAAGGTACTATTTGGATAGAACCAAACAATTCAGAAAATCTGACCAGCTGTTTGTCTCTTATGCAGAAGGCAGAAAGGGACTTTCAGTTTCAAAGGTATCATTATCTAGATGGCTAACATCTCTGATTTCCCTTGTTTATGAAATTAGACACCAAAAGCTGCCTAACAAACCTAAAGCCCATTCCACCAGAGCTTTGGCTACTTCTATAGCCTTCCAAGACAGACTGCCTATTGACACCATTTGTGCAGTGGCTACTTGGGCTACTCCTCACACTTTCATTTCTCATTATAAGTTGGATTTAGCTTCTAGGCATAGAGCTAACTTTGGTTCCACTGTTCTCAAGAGTCTGTTCCGTTAGGCCACCCGGGACAAGGTGCTAGGGACGCGGTCCCATCCAGCAAGAATGAAGGCGAGATAGACAACTTAACATATAGAAGTTATGTTCTTATCATAACGTTCCATGTTAGTTGTCTTCTTCTCGCCTTCTTCTTGCGTCCCACCCTCCTTCCCCCTGGCCTGGACAGACCTAGAGGAGTTTGATTGTGACCTCTCTTTCTACCACCTCTTTACTTTAGGTATATGCTCTGCTGTGCATATTTTCCTGGATCAGGATGTAGGTCACCCTTCTCTTCTCCCTTGTTTATGGAGGTGGACTTTGTTTCTAGTTATTCTGCTACTATTATAATCTGGGCCTAGCTTACAAACGAGATCTGAGGTGACTCACGCCTAGCATTGTGGGATATAAGGGGAGCCTCGAGCCGGTGGAACCAACTCTCGAGCTTTTAGAGTGGCCGAGTCGGAGCCGAGGTCGCCTCCGAACCCATCCAGCAAGAAGAAGGCGAGAAGAAGACAACTAACATGGAACGTTATGGTAAGAACATAACTTCTATTTCTAGTTCGTAATGCAGTGGATGATGCAATGAGCTCAGCAGCTGCTGGAGTGACTGTATACCATCATGCTCTGGACAGCCTCTTCCAAATTCCCAACCCAACAAGGTGACTGCCACCATGAGCACTTTTAGCTATATATGTGTGTGTGTGTGTGTGTGTGTGTGTGTGTGTGTGTGTGTGTGTGTGTGCGCGTGCGCGTGTGTGTGTGTGTGTGTGAGAGTGGTGGGGGAGTATTTTCTGTGTTTGATCCAAGGTGCATGATCACAGAGTGAGTCTAGTCTGCACATTAGCATTCTGAAAATGAGGGTATTTCACCTCCCTCTGCAGACCTTTCAAAATTCCCTTCCCTTCCTTAAGGGGTGATTGGCTTATACAGCAACAACATGGCGGAGGTGTGGTACATCAGTAAGCAAGGTGGACTCACCCCTATCCCTGATCCCCTGTATCAATAGACTGTGAGGTTGTGGAAATAAACCATGTCCTCAGGTTAATTTCAAGTTGCTGCTCACATTCTTGGAGAAATCATCTCCTTAGTGAATGAGTCAGCAAATGCTAGTTGATGCTGCATAAGTGGTCCCTCAGCTGTATAGCAGTGAAGATATTTTTCCAGCAACAGGGTAAGCCTTGTTGTGACCTGTTTTTTGCCCTGACTAGTGCTATATGCAAAAACTTCTTTTCTCTGATTTCCCCTTCTGGAGCAGCAGCCCTGGAGTGGCTTCCAGGTATGTTGTTTGCTTTTTTACTCCTTTTACTCATTCCAAAGTTCATACGGAAGTTCATTAGCAAGGCCAATATGAGCAAGGCCAAGATCATTTTCATAGCTCCCAAATGGTATAGATAAGTTTGTATTCCTTGTTTTGGCCTCATCTTCTTGAGAAGTGTCTCAGGCTGTGGTTTTTCTGGACCCTACTAACTCAACCGTCCATCAAGCCTCACGTGTACATTAATACCCTCAGTTTAACTGCTTGGTTGTTCCACTGACATTCAGGGATAAAGCTTATCCTGATGTGATCATCTACATAAGCCCTGGCGACCAGTATCAGAAATATGTGCAAAAGTAAATGGATGCATTTTTCAGTTTGGTCCCAAGAGAGGAGATTT
This sequence comes from Protopterus annectens, assembly GCF_019279795.1. Lineage (NCBI taxonomy): Eukaryota > Metazoa > Chordata > Ceratodontiformes > Protopteridae > Protopterus > Protopterus annectens. The sequence continues at coordinate 541,017,501 of NC_056741.1, forward strand.
GGTTTCCCTTTTCAGCTCCTCATCCAATAGTACTTGATTATCTGACACAAATATTTGATATGGGCCTGATCTATTCTTGTGTGAAGGGCTGTATGTCAGCTATTTCCAGTTTCCACCAAAGAGTTCAGAATTCTTCTTTTGCTTCACTTAGAGTTTATAAGTGTCTTTCTTATGAGAACCATGTTAATATAACTTGTTCCTTTATGGGACCTGTATTTTATGATGGAAAAGCTCACACGTCCTCCCTTTGACCAGCCTCCAAAATTAAGCTAGAATTCCTAGCAAGGGAAACTTTTTTTGGCAGTTACCTCAAAAAGAAAAAATTCTGAACTTCAGGCTTTGTGCATAAACTGCATGACTCATGTCCTACAAAGATGCAGTATTCCTGCAAATAAGTCCACCTTCATGCCCAAGGTAGCTGTGGAAATTGGTCTGATCTAATCTGTAAATCTCACAGTATTTTTCCAAAGTCTTCCATTAAAGGATAATTTATCTTGGGCTGTATGGATGTGTATGGACAGCTTTATTTTTTTTAAAGACACGAAAAAAGATTTCAGAAAAGATTCAGAATTATCTGTATTTTTCATGCTGCTAATAAAATGTTTAAAACAAGTTTCCAAAATCCATTTATCAGAAGGGTTATCTGAGTGTATCAATTTTTTATATAAAACATGGTAAACCTCTAACAGTACAACCCAAGGCTTCTTCTACAAGAGCTATGGCTATGTCTTTTTCAAACATGCATTTATATATGAGATATACTTTGCTATAACTTGGACCTCTCTGAATACTTTTGTAAAGAATTAGAAGTTTGATGTGGTCTAACATTCCATGTCTTCCTTAACAGACACAATTATTTAGTGAATCCTGTCATGATGCCAGAGTCTGCTGTTGACTGTATCCTTGTGGTGAGGAGGATGACCTGGACCATGTGAGATTCAAAAGTTATATACTTACATAATGGAATCTGTGTGGTCACAGTTCATTCTCCTCAGATCCCCTCACACCTTCCTCCAACCTTGTAGATGGGAGTTCTGCTTGGGGTGTTGTGCATGTCTGTGTATTTTTTTTCCCAGTTATGATCAGCCTACTATGATCTGAAAAGTGAAGACAGTGCACATGGCAGTGTGGATAAAGGGGAGGTGTTGAAGCCTGGGAAAGCTCAGATAGATGCTGAGCAAATTGAGAGCTTATGCTTCAGTTCTAGAGGTGACAAGGATGAACCGCAAACGTGCAGATCTGTTGTTACTGCAAGTATATAACCTCCAAATCTTGCAAATGCGTTAGTGTCGTCCAATATCTCAGTTATCACTATGCAAATTTAGACTTCTAATTAGTTATCTGTTTATTTATTTATTTACTTCTCTTGTTGATCAGGAAAGTTCAGTCATCAGAGGCCCAGCGAGAAAAGCTCCTCAAGATACAGATAGAAAGTAACATGCAGATATGTACGCAAACACACACACACACACTGCAATGAATCATTTGAGTATACAGTGAGAAAAAATAATTGCCTGGTCACAAAATATTGAGGAAACAAACACATTGACAAGATACATATGACTTGCCAGCATACAAACATAATGATACAGGCAATACAATGATATGAAAAATCATTCAAAGTTAGATCAGAATGAGTGTTTACACTAACAAAGTTTAGACCAACATTATTTTGCAATAGTAAAACAGTGGTAACTCTCACAACAGTTTAAAGTTGAGGAGAGTGTGGTACAGTTTATGTGGCCAAGAAGGCTTAATAGTACAGGATAAGCTAGAAGATTACTGGTCAAGTTGCCATTTTAGAACCAGATGGGATACAGTGGATAAAGATTATTTAGGGGAATTAGCCAGGTGTGGTGTATGGGCAAAGCCATGAGACCTTTGGGTGTTATGAGGCACTCCCCATGATACTTATTTCTTAGCATACACTGTACCCAGCTTGACCATTTCTGATGAGCTATAGCATTGTAAAACTTTTCTGCGTCTGCTATTGTTCTGATTTGGCCTGGTGATACTAATAAGTCTTACTATATCTTGGACTTTGGAGTTCAGAAGTTATCACTGTTACGTAAAATATGTATAATTTGCAGAATGCCTTTGGTGGAGATGAAACGTGTCATTATTTTCTTTGTAAAATGTTCATCCATATTTTCTGATACTTGCTTTTAAAGCACTTGCTTTTGAGGTGCTTGTCTTTTTTTCCTGGATGATTCCCCTTGGGATTATTCTCTGTACAGTAATGTTTTCTGTATATAGTATTGCCATTTTTACTCTCTACTTGAAATTAGCTACACTGATAAGCTGTGATATGGTGAAACATGATTAATTTTCTTTTGTAATTTCTGATTTTGTCAATAGTGAAAAACTGTTTGACCATGTACTGTCTGTACTTTGAGTTCTGGAATGCTTCTTATTGACATGTAAAGTCTTCTTAATTCCTAAGGATTCCTTATATAGCAGAGAAATGCATTGCTTTTTACTTCTTGTTAGAAATGATTTTACTTTGGGGTCTGAGGAAATGTTAATGGTTGAACATCTGTTTTCATTTAAAATTTGTCAGAAGTTCTAGGAAGCGTTGAGTATGTAAAAAAAATGAAGTGCATGTTTTAAGCCTCATAGTTGCCTGTTAAAGCAGGCTACATATGTTTATTGGCAGCATTTCTGAGAAAAAAAACTGTGAATTAGTTATGGTGCCTTTCTCTGTGCCAGAACAGAAAGGTTGCTTAACGTTAAGTTGTTAATCTCGCCTTCATTCTTGCTGGATGGGTTCGGAGTCGAACCTCGGCTCTGACTCGGCCTAATACTAAAGCTCGAGAGCTATTTTCACCGGCTCGAGGCTATACTATGTCCCATAATGCTAGGCGTGATATATCCAGATCTCGTTTGCCACTTCAGCTACGAGGTTGCGTTTTCACCGGCTCCAGGTCGTATTTTAAAAAATTTGTATCTATAGTTAGTTTTTTGATAGATTTTTTTCTCAGTAGTTTATTTAATTAGTATTTAGAGAGTAGCGACTAGTTTCCCTTTCCTTTTCTGTAGTTTTTTTCCTACCTTTTCCACTCTTAAGGTGGTCGGGCCTCTAACCCTCAATTTAGTAGTTAGTACAGATTCCCCTTAGTGTGTGTGTGTGGAATTTCTGTCTCATACTATTACTTTACTTCAATTTTTTGTTGAGTGTGTCTTTTCATGTGTTAGTGTACGTGTTTAGACTCCTGTATCGACCCTGTGGTATCATGTCCAAGGATACCAAGGTATCGGGATTCAAGAAGTGTGACTCGTGCTGTCAGAAGATGTCTCTGACAGATGGTCACACTTCTTGTGTCTATTGTTTGGGCCCTCTGCACCTGCAGGACTCTTGTTCCATCTGTCACGCTTTTAGCCCTAGAGTCCTGCAGGAATGCAGAAATAAGCTCATTCTCAGAGGCTTATTAAAGCCTGAAGGTTCTCCGTCCAAGCCTATGACCGGAAAACCTTCAAAGCCCGCCAAATTGTCGGCTCCATGTTCGGAGCCAGTGCCGAGTGGTCCTCTTTCTGCCTCATCGGTTCTGGCTGGAACCGATACATCGAGGCCTCAGTCTGCTCCGACTTTGGTGTTGGAGCCATCCCCAAGTCGAAAGCGCTCTGGGTCTCCTTCACTGGAGTCGGTCAGATCGGCTCCGAAATCCCCCTTGCTGCCGGAGTGGAGCCATAGGTCTCACTCCTCTAGGTCTTCCAGGATCTCGGACCATGACCTCGAGAGGGTAGTCAGTAGGCTTTTGAAGTCGCAGGCGCTTGCCCAATTATTGCATAGCCCGTCTCAGCAGACAGGAGCTACCCCAGTGCCTTCTCAAGTTCCACCTCCGACTATTCCTTCGAGCTCAGAGCCGGAGGCCGTCAGGCTTGCTACCGTGGGGGGCATCGGAACCGATTCCACCCTTATCGGTTCCTTCGTCGGCTCCAATCCCTTCATTGGCTCCGTCCTTGGAGGGATCTGGGTGCCGAGACTCCCTCGTCAGCTCCGAGGGGGCGAGTGGCATTGGACCATTTTCCGACCCCGTTCTCCCTCTTGGAGCCTCGGTGCAGGTGAGTTCGGCCCCGACATCGGCCTCGGAGCTGTCCTTCTCGGTGCCGGGAGGAGCTCTCATCTCCTCGGAGCTGGGTCCCTCTTCCCTGCCTGACAGGGGTGCCTTTGAGGTCATGAGGAGCGTGCTGGTTCCCATACCGGCGCCACGGTTGGCCTCGTCGGCCGCTCCCTCCATGGTGCCTGCTTCGACCCCTGCCTACCCTCCCGAACCCAAGCGCGGAGAACCGACACTCCAGGCCGCTCCATTGGGTGTTTCCTCCTCTTCTGAGGCCTCCTCTAATCCTGCAGGGGAGAGAGGACTTGCAAGAGGAAGTATGTAGACTCCCCTGAGTCAATGACATCTGACACCGACCTGGATGATTCGGAAGGGTCCCCAAGGTCCCCTCTGAGGATGTCTCTTTTTCCGACATCCTAGAGATCATTAAACAGAGGGTAACCGGTTAGCCCTCAACCCTTCCGAGGACGAGTCGGTGTACCTGGATGCGTTCGGTTCTCGCCCTTCCACCTCCTGGGTGTCCCCGCCTTTTGACCCACTCATGGAGATGGTGGCTCGGAAGGCGTGGACGGCTCCGGATACTATGGAACCAACCCCCCGGAGGCCTACAAAATTTATTACAGCCCCTGCAGACAAGCACTTTCTCTCTAAGGGCGTCCCCGTTGATGCCATGGTGGTGGCGGCTGCCACTAACAAGGAGTTGGCTGACCCTTCAGTACCTGTTCATCCTCCTAATAAGGAATCTAGGACTATGGATAGGTATGGCAAGCGGATGTTTTCTTCAGCGACCTTTGCCATGCGGTTGCTGAATTACCTGTGCCATTTCACCTATATTCAGAGAGACCTTCTTAAAGAACTGTGTGATACCTTACAGGACGCAGCAGCTGTGGGGTCTCAGGACAAGATCAACTCCCAGCTGGGGACCCTGAACTCGATTGTCAACTCTTCCATGCGGCTCATTTCTTATGCAGCCAATGGAGCGAGTAGGGCCGCAGGCACGGGCGTTGCTCTAAGGAGACACGCCTGGATGCGGCTTTGCAACTTTGCTGACCCCTTCAAGGCGTCCTTCACTAACACCCCCTTTGATGGTTCTGCCTTGTTTGGACCTCAAGTGAAGGATACATTGACCAGGTGTGAGCAGGAAGGCAAGACTCTCTCTGCCGTGGGAGTCCGTTTTTCTGCCCCTTCTAGACCGTACCCTAAGGGTCAAAAGGGCGGAAAGATGTGGTTCCGCAAACCCCAGGGAGTACTGCCTGACGCACGTGGTGAGCTTCCCTCCAGAGGCAGAGGAGGGAACAATATCAGACGCCGCCCTAGGGGTGGGGGGGGTCCGCAAAATCAGGGTAGCAGAGAATCTTTCTCTGACAAACCCTTCCAGCACCCCTGAGGAGCTGCCCGACTGTCCACCTTCGGAGGCAGTCGGGGGAAGACTTTCACTGTACCCAGAAGCCTGGCATTCCCTCACGCAAGACAAATGGGTATGGTCGATCATATCCGAGGGTTACAGAATCCCCTTCATCCACACCCCACAGCAACCAAAAGGGCCTCTTCCAGATGTTCCACCCGGTCTGAGAGATCAAGCAGCGTCAAAAATTTCAAAGCTGCTATCAAAAAGAGCCATCCAGCCAGTCCCAGCAGACCAACAAGGATCCGGAATCTACTCCAAATTCTTTTTGGTACCAAAAAAGACAGGGGACTGGAGACCTATTTTAGATCTCAGCAGGCTAAACAAGTCTATTCAAAGATCGAAATTCCGGATGGTCATGCTACAGTCCATTCTACCCTTTCTGGGTCAGGACAATTGGATGTGCTCTATAGATCTTCAGGATGCGTACTACCATATCAAAATGAACAGGCGCTCCAGGAGGTTTCTCCGCTTCCAGCTGGGAGCCAGTCACTACCAATTCAGAGCCCTGCCCTTTGGCCTCACTACAGCCCCCAGGGTGTTTACCAAATGCATGGCAGTGGTTGCGGCTCACCTGAGACAACGAGGATTCCATGTGTTTCCATATTTAGAAGACTGGCTGCTTACTGCCACTACCAGGCACCAACTACTTCAAGCCAGGGATTACGCTGTACAAATGTGCAAAGCGCTAGGCATCTTTATAAACTTCGAAAAGTCTGCCTTGTCGCCTTGTCAGCATATTACCTTCATAAGCGCCGTGTTAAACACGGTGGAGTTGTCAGCAAAACTACCTACACAAAGAATTTCAAACATTCGCAGCCATGTTCAAATCCTACTACAGGAGGACAGAGTCCAAGCCAGATTTGTACTAAAAACACTTGGTCTAATGGCAGCAACAATCACCTTGCTCCCCCTAGCTCGTTTTCATATGCGGATACTGCAGTGGATGCTTTTTTTCCCAATGGTCCTTCCAGCAGCTTCCCATGTCAAACAACATTCTCATCACTCAGTCGTGCAAGAGACACCTCTCTTGGTGGATGGTCTCGCCTCAGGTGTTCCAAGGCAGACCTATTGATCTGAAGTAGGGACTTCATTTGTCAGCAACCTTTGGGATACGGATCCGATCTCGGATCCGAGCTGGCAACTTTTATCATAGCATAGATCCGAGCTCCTAGCTCCTCCCCTTACCCATAATCCCCTGCCTACCCTGACTGACCCCAGATCTAGTTTGCTGCTCTTCAAGCAGCAGCTAGATTCCAGAGCTCTTGGCGTTTTTTGCGAGAAAAAAAGTTTTCTTTCTTCTTTTCTGATTGAGTGATTGTGTGTGCGTGGTAGGTTTACCCTTAACGCTAAACTTATTATTATTTTTAACTTCTCAGCTTAAATTTTAATTTAAAATATTCCTCCCTCCCCAGCTGGTCGTAGCGTGTGTGTGTGACTTGAGTGTAGGGGCCTAGTGAGTGTGCTTTACTTTAGTAATGTCGGAGGCCCCCAAAGCCATTTTTTCAAAATGCACCGAGTGTGGTCACAAGCTTTCACCGGCTGATGGCCACACTCGGTGCGTTAGGTGCCTTGGGGTTGAACTCCTCTCTTCGGGTTGCGCGATTTGCACGGCGTTCAACCCCAGGGGACTTAAGGATCGGAGGTCGAAGCTGGTTCTGGCGGGCCTTTTACCCCCAGACTCTGTTTCGGCCTCCGGTACTTAGGTGACCGCTACCCCAACCCCCCCACCCCCGGTAGCGGTCACTCCTGCCTCCCTTCCTCCGACCGGGACTCAACCTCCCGCTTCGGCTACGGAGGATAGGGAGTCCAGGAAAGAGAAGCGGAGGGAGAAGCACCTTAAGCGGCGGGCCGAGGACTCTTCATCGGCCTCACCTGCCAAGAGGGCTTCTCCGTCCAGGTCTTCTCGGTCTCCTCCTCCTCGGATCCGATCACCGTGTTTCTCCCTGGGACCCGAGGAAGAGGTGACCCGGTCCCCGTCAAGGTCATCAAGGCGGCACTCCAGGTCTGCCTCGGTGGCCTCTTCGAGGTCCACCTTTAGCATGTCAGATGCGGACATGGACCGGATGATGAGGAGATTCATCCAGGCCCAGATGCAGATGGGAGTGCTCTTGCCTCCCCCCCTCCGGGGGGGGGAGCTCGACCCCTTTTTTCACCCCTATTGCTCCTTCTCCGACCCGCATTCCGGGGTCGGAGCACTCGGAGCCGAGCCATGTTGGATACGTCGGCTCCAACGGCTCCCTCGAGTTTGTCGGATCCGACCTCTCGGAGCCGTGGGCCGAGCTACGGATCCGAGGGATTCGGTGTGCTTTCGGCTCCGTCCCGGTCGGAGCACACTGGTCCCTCGGATCTGACATTCTCAGCGCCGGGTCCGATCCCCGCTTCGGATCTGAGTGGGAGTCGGGTCTCGGATCCGTCAGAGAGCGGATCCCCCTCGGTTTTCGCTGCGGTGGAGAGGGCACTGTCAAGTGCTTCCAGGATTCCGGTCCTGGCTTTGGCTCCATCCCGCACTCCTTCTCATCTGGTCCTGGCTCCCCTCATCCGGCCCTCGGGGCAGCCTGCCTCAGCGCCTCTAGGAGTTCCAGTGGAACAAGATACAGCCCGTGAGGACTCCTCGGACAGCCCCCCCGAGGAGGTTCCTCACAAGGCAAAGTGCAAGAGGAGGCACATAGACTCCCCTGTGAGTCTCACCGAAGATACGGACTTAGATGAAGGGGAAGGATCCCCTAGGTCACCCCCCCAAGGATGTCTCCTTCGGAGACATCATGGAAATGCTCAAAATCAGGGGTGGGTGGTCTGCCCCCAAGGTTTCCTCTGATGAGTCCGTATTCCTTGAGGCGTTTGAGGCAGGACCATCTACCTCTTGGGTGTCCCCTCCACCCGACCCCTTGGTGGATCTCATATCCACTAGGGCTTGGAAGGAACCGGACACCGTAGAGCCAATCCCCAAGCACCCAGACAAAATTTTGAGCCCCCCTGCAGAGAGATCACACTGGAGCAGAGGTCCCCCTGTGGATGCCATGTTGGTGGCTGCAGCCACCAAGAAAGAGTTAGCTCAGGAGAGCCCCATGGTTCATCCTCCGAGCAAGGAGTCTTGCGCGATGGACCGTCTTGGGAAGCGGGCCTTCAGTTCAGCGACCTTCTCTATGAGGGCCTTGAACTACATGGCACACGTTATTCGGATGCAGCGGGATCTAATTAAGAAATACGCTGCTTCCCCCCCAGGGTCCATGTCGTAGGGAGACAAGGATCTGTACTCCTCCCGAATGGCCACCCTCCGCTCTATTTCTAACACCTCTATGCGGCTGTTGTCTCATGCTACGGCGGGAACCGCTAGAGCAGGCGGAGTCGGGCTTGTTCTGAGGAGACAGGCCTGGCTCCGTCACTGTGACTTCTCGGAACCCTTTAAGGCGTCATTCGCTAATGCCCCTTTTGATGGTTCTGCACTGTTCGGCAGAACCGTTCGCGACACTCTTGTCCAGAGCGAGAAAGACGGGAAGACCTTGTCTGCCATCGGAGTCCCCTTCTTTGCGCCCCAGAGGTCTTTTTCCAAAAACCAAAATGGTCAGAAGAAGATGTGGTTCTGAAAATCGCATCACTCCCAGTCTGCTCAGGACAACCAGTCCTCTCGTGGCAGAGGAGGACAGGTAGGACGCCGCCCCAGAGGCAGAGGGGTCCCAGGAATTTTGGGTCCAGAGAACCATTCTCTGAGAGGCCCACGCAGAACCCCTGAGGGGTTACCCGTCTGCTCCACTCTGGAGGCAGTCGAGGGGCGTCTTTCGAGGCACCTAGCAATGTGGGAGTCCATAACAACGGATCGCTGGGTGCTTCGTATTATATCCAGAGGTTACCAAATTCCCTTTATCGTAACCACCAGAATCAGAGGCCTCCCCGATGTACCACCCAGTCAGAGGGAGGCGGCTGCTGCAGAAATTCAGCAGCTTCTGCAAAAAAGAGCCATCCAGCCCGTCCCCCCAGATCAAATCGGATCAGGGTTTTACTCCCGGTTCTTTCTGGTGCCAAAAAAGACGGGGGACTTGAGGTCCATCCTCGACCTCTCTCTCCTAAACCTGGCGGTATCAGAAGAAAAGTTCCGAATGGTCACGTTGCAATCCGTCCTCCCCTTATTGCGGGAGGACGACTGGATGTGCTCCATAGACCTCAAGGATGTGTACTATCACATTCTAGTGGACAGGCGTTCCAGGAGGTTTCTCCGCTTCCGGCTGGGAGCCAGTCACTTTCAATTCAGGACCCTCCCCTTTGGCCTCACCTCAGCCCCCAGGGTGTTCACCAAAGTCCTAGCGATAATATCGGCCCACCTGAGACTCCAGGCAATTCAGGTCTTTCCATACCTGGACGACTGGCTCCTTACGGCCCCAACAAGGCATCTACTTTGTTCATGCAGGGATTATTTCCTCAGTCTGGCTCCACTATTAGGATTAACCATCAACATGACCAAATCCTCTCTGATCCCTACACAGGTGTTGGATTTTATAGGGGCGAGACTGGATTCCAGATAGATGCTTGCGTTCTTGACTCCAGATCGGCTTCGGAACCTGATGTTGCATGCAGGCCATCCTTCAACTGCAAACTCCTTCAAGGAATTGGTCCTGAGGGCCTTAGGATCTATGGCGGCTGCAATCCCTCTGCTGCCATTGGCCCGGTTGAACATGAGGGTCCTGCAGTGGACCCTCCAGGTACAATGGTCCCTGTCTCACAACCCCCTGTCTCATCCCATTTCCTTAAGCAAGGTTTGCAGAAGGTCACTCGTGTGGTGGCTCCAGTCTCCCAATCTCCACACGGGACGTCCCTTCTCACTACCACCGCCAGTCGACACAGTGACCACAGATGCTTCTCGCCTGGGGAGGGGGGGGGGGCATTTTTCAGACAGGACAGTCCAAGGCACGTGGAACGACATAGAGACCTCTTTGCATATCAACGTCCTAGAGATGAGGGCGGTGCTTTTGACGTTGCAGGCACTATACAACTCTCTTCCGGTAGGGACGATTGCAGTACAGACAGACAACATGTCAATCGTCTGGTATATCAACAAACAGGGGGGAACCAGGTCTTACCCCCTTTGCCGCGAGGCCATGAGAGTGTGGGAATGGGCCATTTCCACCAACCGCTTTCTCATAGCAACGCACATTCCGGGACGGTCCAACATTCTAGCGGACAGGCTCAGTCGTACTATCCTGACTCCTTACGAATGGTCTCTCATCCCTCGAGTTGCAGAGCAAGTATTTGCCCGATGGGGGCAACCTTGTTGCGATCTTTTTGCCTCTCCTTCAAACACCAAATGCAACGATTACTTCGCTCTGATCCCCCCTCCGGGGGAGTCCCCGAGAGACTCTCTAGTTCATGCTTGGCCTCCCGGTCTGCTTTATGCTTACCCTCCTCTTCCCCTGATGTTGAAATTATTGCAGAAAGCCAGGCAGTTGGGGAGCAAGATGATCTTCATTGCCCCATTCTGGCATCGTCAGACATGGTTCCCTTACCTATGGTCTCACCTAGTGTATCCACCATGGATTCTGGATCCCCTCCCGGATCTCCTTTCTCACCCTTTCGATCTTCCGACTCCGAACCTGGTCAACCTCAAGCTGACGGCTTGGTTGCTCCAGTTCCACTCCTCATAAGGACTCCCGGGATCTCATCACCTGTCAAAGCCATTCTTGTAGCAGCTCACAAGCCTTCCACCAGGAAGGTTTATCAGAGTAAGTGGAAATGGTTCACCATTTGGGCAGAACACCGTCGTTTAGACCCTTTTACAGCCCCGATAGCGTCGGTTCTAGATTTTCTAACCTCTCTCTTTCATCAGGGGGCTAGTTCTTCCACAGTCAAGGTACAACTTGCAGCAATCTCTTACTATCACGTGGGGCAAGAGTCTGGCCCTCTTATCACTTCCAAACTGTGTAAGACCTTCCACAAGGGTACCTTCCTCCTTAGGCCTCCAGTCAAAGAGGTGGTACCTCCATGGGATTTATCCTTAGTCTTACAGGCCTTGACTGGTCCCCCCTTCGAACCGGCAGCCACGGTTGATCTCAAATTTTCTCTCTTGGAAGACAGCCTTTTTGGTGGCCATAACTTCAGCCAAAAGAGTGTCGGAATTGCAAGCTGTTTGTGTCAAACCACCATATTTGGTCTTTCACCCGGATAGGGTTTACCTCAGGATCAATCCGTCCTTTCTACCTAAGGTATCTTCAGAAGCGAACATCAATCAATCTATCAGTCTTCCAGTGTTTTTCCCCAACTTTCAAAACAAAGGAGAGTACAAGCTGCATTCCTTAGACGTACACAGACAACTACGTTTTTATATTCATAGAACTGCTGATCATAGGCAATCCGATCAGTTGTTTATCTCCTTTGCCAAAAGTAATTTCGGAAAGCTAGTTTCTAAAGTTTTTCTCTCTCGATGGATTTCGAGTTGTATTCTTTTAGCATATCAGAGCTCGGGAAGGCCTGCACCTCAAGGAGTCCATGCTCATTCTACTAGAGCCGTTGCCACATCTGCGGCCTTTCAAGCCAGGGTTCCACTGGATGACATTTGTTCCGCAGCCACTTGGGCTTAATCTCACACCTTTATCAGCCACTATAAAATAGATGTTGTCTCTCGAGGTAGGGCGTCCTTTGGCTCTGCGGTGCTCCGGAATATCCTTCCATGAAGGCCACCCAAGAGTTAGGTAGCTGGGGACTCTGTCCCAAAGGTTGCTGACAAATGAAGTCCCTACTTCAGATTAAGAAGTTATGTACTCACCATAACGTTCCATCTGAGTAGGTATCTTCATTTGTCTGCAACCATCCCCCCTCCTTCCCCCTGACCAAAATGATTGTTCTTGTGGTTATTAGCATATGTTCCCTTTGGGACACTTTTATCAGCTGTGCTATGGGGCAAACTTGATCTGAAGTCAGTCAGGGTAGGCAGGGGATTATGGGTAAGGGGAGGAGCTAGGAGCTCAGATCTATGCTATGATAGAAGTTGCTGGCTCGGATCCGAGATCGGATCCGTATCCCAATGGTTGCAGACAAATGAAGATACCTACTCAGATGGAACGTTATGGTGAGTACATAACTTCTTAATGTTAAGTTGTCTATCTCGCCTTCATTCTTGCTGGATGGGTTCTCTAAAAGCGAGTTGGTTCCACCGGCTCGAGGCTCCCCATATCCCACAATGCTAGGCGAGTTACCTCAGATCTCGTTTGCCGCTACAGCTTGAGGTTGGTTTTCTACGGTTCTTGGTGAGTACTATTTCTTGTTGAAATTAGTCTTTAAAACCCCTTTAATTTAATATATTTACTTAGTTTAGTGTAGTTTAGAAAACTTTTATTCCCTTCAAAAATTTCCGTTTTTCCCTCAAGAACCTTAGGTTCTTCCCTTGGCCTATAGGCCTTTCCTTCCCTAGTGGAGTGTGTGCATTATTTTATTTTAAAATTCTAGTACTGCTTTTATTATAATTTAACTTGACAGGGTGTAACTAGTGTGTTTGTGTGCGTGTTTGTGTACACCTGTTCAAATAAAATGTCTAAAGAAGCAAAGGTCTCGATTCAAGAAGTGTGATGCGTGCTGTCAGAAAATGTCTCTGACAGACGCTCACACTTCTTGTCCTGCAGGACTCCTGTGCTGTGTGCCATGGCTTCAGCCCCAGGGTCCTGCAGGAAAGAAAGAATAAATTGATTCTCAGAGGCTTACTCAAGCCAGAGGATTCCCTGTCTGTTTCAACAGGAAGCCCTCTAAGGCATCTAGGTCTTCGCTCCCGGCAACTGAGAGAGACCTGGGATTCTCAACCTCTGCCTTCATCGGCTCCGGCTGGAGCCGATAAGTCTCAGTCCACAGTTTCTGTGGCCCCTCGGCGGGCCGGGTAGTAGATTCCGTGTCGGGGAAGAGGTCCAGGTCACCATCTCTTGGCTCCGTTCATTCGGCTCCAGGATCTCCCCTGCTGTCTGAGCGGAGCCAAAGATCTCACTCCTCTAGGTCATCGAGGCTGTCGGATCATGACCTTCGGAGGGTAGTGAGTGAGGCACTGGCCCAGATGCTTCAGAGCCCGACTCATCAGTCGATGCCTGCCCGGTCCATCAACATATTCCTCCTTGACTCTCTTGAGCTCGGGCGGGTCATGTCGGAACCGAGACTGTGATTGCGCCGTCGTTTTCTTCCTTGGAAGAATCGACTTCCGGTGAGTGGCATCGGACCTCGGACAGACCCTCTCGGTGCGCGCTGGTGAGTTCGGCTCCGACGCCGACCCTCGAGCCATCACTGTGGGTTCTTAGCTTCTCGGGCGGGGACCTCTGGCTCTGCCTGACAGGGGTGCATTCGAGGTCATGCGGATTGTGTTAGAGCCTGGCTCTACTCCACAGTCGGCTCCTCGTCCGCCCCTCCCTCTATGGTGCCTCAGGCTAAGTCGACTCACTCCCTCATCCCGGACCACAGAGAGCCAGCTCCTCAGGAGTTTCATCCTCTTCGAGGCCTCTCCTGATTTGGCAGAAGAGCCCCTCGGAAGAGGAAGTGTAAGAGGAAACACATTGACTCACCTGAGTCCATCACGTCAGACACAGATTTGGATGATTCTGAGGGTTCCCCGTTCCCCTTCTGAAGATGTCTCATTTGCAGACATTCTGGAGATCCTGAAACAGAGGGAAATTGGCCAGCCCTCAACCCTTAATCTGTGTATCTTGAGGCGTTGGCTCTCGTCCTTCCACCTCCTGGGTGTCCCCCTCGACCCCCTCATGCAGGTGGTTGCTAAGAAGGCATGGATGGCTCCTGATTCAGTGGACCCCACTCCCAGGAGACCCTCTAAGTTCATAACAGCTCCAGCAGACAAACAATTTTTAACAAAAGGAGTTTCTGTGGATGCTATGGTGGTAGCTGCTGCCACTAAGAAGGAGCTAGCTGATCCTTCAGTACCTGTCCATCCACCTAACAAGGAATCTAGGTCCATGGATAGGTGCGGATGTTCTCGTCAGCGACATTTACCATCTGAACTACCTGTGCCATTTTACTCGTCTTCAAAGGGACTTGATCAAGGAAGCAAGTGAAATGTTAAAGGACCCTACAGCTGGGTTTCAAGATAAGATGAACACGCAGCTGGCTACTAATTCCATAACCAACTCCTCCATGCGCCTTCTTTCTTGCTGATGGGGACAGGTGTGGCCGGCATGCCTGGATGCGGCTATGCACCTTCAAGGCGTCTTTCACGAACTCCCGTTTGATGGATCATCTCTCTTTGGTCCTCAAGTGAAAGAAACCTTGACTAGGTGACTGATGGCAAGACCCTTTCTGCCGTCGGAGTCCTTTTTCTCTCCTTCCAGGCCTTACCCCAAAGGCCAGAAAGCTGGAAAGATGTGGTTCCGTAAACAATCTCAAGGGACTTGAGTCGTTCCCACCAGAGGCAGAGGTGGGAATAACAATGGGGGTCCGCAGAACCAGGGCAATCGGGAAGCCTTCCTGACAAACCCTTTCAGCATCCCTGAGGTGTTGCCCGACTGGCCATCTTGAGGCAGTCGGGGAAGATTGTCACTGTACCCAGAAGCCTGGCTATCCCTGACTCAAGACAAATGGGTACAGTCCATCATTTCGAAGGCTATTCTATCCCCTTTCTTCGCTTTCCAAATCAGTCAAAAAATCCCTTCCAGATGTTCCACCAGCTCAAGGGATCTAGCAGTTTTGGAAATTTCAAAACTGCTTGCAAAAGAGCAATTCAGCCAGTTCCAGCAGACCAGCAAGGATCCGGAATCTACTCAAGGTTCTTTAGTTCCAAACAGGGGACTGGAGACCAATTTTGGATCTCAGTGTCTTGAACAAATCAGTCAAGAAAACAAGATTTCGGATGGTCACGCTGCAATCCATCCTTCCCCTTTTGGGCAAAGGAAACTGGATGTGCTCTATAGACCTTCGGGATGCGTACTATCACATAAAGATGAACAGACGTTCCAGAAGATTCCTCCGCTTCAGGCTGGGAACCAGTCATTTTCAGTTCAGGGCCCTGCCCTTTGGTCTCACCACTGCCCCGGTGTTTACCAAATGCATGGCAGTGGTAGCTTCTCACCTGAGACGACAAGGATTCCAGGTGTTTCCATATTTGGACGACTGACTCCTCACAGCTCCCACCAAGCATCTCCTTCTGATGGCCAGAGATTACACTTTTCGCGTTTGTCAAAAGCTGGGTATTTCAATAAATTGCGAAAAGTCTGTTTTGTCGCCTTTGTACTATTACCTACATAGGCGCAAATCTAGATACAATAAACATGTCTGCAAGGCTAACACATCAGAGAATATCAGACATTCACAAATTGGTATCACTCCTTCTCAACAACAACAGAATCAAAGCCAGGTTAGTTCTAAAGGTGTTGGGAATTATGGCAGCCATACCTCTGCTTCCATTAGCCAGATACCACATGCGGATCCTTCAGTGGATGCTTTTTACTCAATGGTCATACCAGGAACTTCCAATGTCTCACACCATTATGATCAAGCGTGCAAAAGCATCTCATGTGGTGGATGTCTTCCCCCCAGCTCCTGTCGGGAAGACCCTTTGTTCCACCTCCTCCGGTTGCTACTCTGACAACGGATGCCTCCCTGATCGGGTGGGGGGGGCATTATCAGGGCAGGACAGTCCAGGGCACATGGCAACCAACGAATGCCACTTGCACATAAATGTTCTGGAGATGAGAGCAGTGCTTTTAGCGTTGCAAGCCCTTCAAGACTCTCTTCCCTTGGGAACAATTGCAATCCAGACAGACAATATGTCTGTAGTGTGGTACATCAACAAACAAGGCGGAACCAGATCATACCCCCTGTGTCGAGAAGCACTCAGACTGTGGCAATGGGCGATTTCTTCTCAGCGGTTTCTGATAGCAACGCACATCCCCAGGAAGTCCAATCATATTGCGGACAAGTTGAGCAGAGCTATACTCATGCCTCACGAGTGGTCTCTGAAAGACTCTGTAGTGAGAGAAATTTTTCTCAAGTGGGGTCAGCCTTGCTGCGATCTTTTTGCTACTCCCCAAAACAGCAAGTGCAGAGAATATTTCACTCTATTCCCTTTACCAGGCCAACCCAGCAGAGACGCTCTAGTCCAAGTTTGGCCCCGGGGCCTTCTGTATGCATTTCCTCCTTTCCCACTGATCTCTCAAGTAATACAGAAAGCTGTCGCTCAGAAGGCCTCATTGATCCTCATTGCT
The DNA here is from genome assembly GCF_019279795.1 of Protopterus annectens. Taxonomy (NCBI): domain Eukaryota; kingdom Metazoa; phylum Chordata; order Ceratodontiformes; family Protopteridae; genus Protopterus; species Protopterus annectens. Next base: position 541,034,138 of record NC_056741.1, read on the forward strand.
CCTTACTGGCCTCGACAAGTGTGGTTCCCCTTTCTACATCGTTTTCTCTTGAGCGACCGTGGAATCTGGACCTAGTTCCAGATCTTTGATCCATCAGTCGGGTCAGTTTCATCGCCTCCCCTCTCTGAACCTCACTGCTTGGTTCCTCCAGTTCCAACCTTAGCCAGGCTTCCTCAATTATCTCACTCTGTTAGAGATATATTGATAGCTTCCCATAAATCTTCCACTCGAAAGATTTATTTGAGTAAGTGGAAACGCTTCACATATTGGGCTCAAGGAAAGGACATAGATCCTTTCACTGCTTCCATCCAACTAGTCCTTGATTTTCTAGCTGAACTCTTCCATGCAGGTTCATCTCCTCTACACTTAAAGTTCAATTGGCAGCTATTTCTAACTTTCATGTGGGTATTTCTGAATCTGCCCTAATGTCCCACAAACTCTGCAAAGCCTTTTTGAAAGGAGTTTTTCTTCTCAGACCTCCTATAAGAAATCCTCCTTCTCCTTGGGACCTAAATTTAGTTCTTGCTTCTTTGATTCTTCCCCCTTTCGAACCTGCAGCTTCCTGTTCTTTAAAATTATTATCATGGAAAACTCTTTTCTGGTAGCTATTACATCAGCTAGAAGAGTTTCAGAGCTTCAAGCACTCAGCTGTCGTCCTCCTTATCTTTTTGTTTCATAAGGACAGAGTATCCTTACGAACTAACCCGTCCTTTTTGCCTAAAGTGGTCTCGACATCAAATCTGAATCAAAGCATTGATCTACCAGTCTTTTTTCCAGAATACTCCAATAGGTCTGAACAAAAATTACACTGCCTGGATGTTCACCGTCAATTGAGGTACTACTTGGATAGAACTAAACAGTTCAGAAAGTCTGATCAGCTGTTTGTCTCCTATGCGGAGAGCAGAAAGGGACTTTCAGTTTCAAAGGTATCATTATCCAGATGGCTAACATCATTGATTTCCCTTGTATATGAGATTAGACATCAAAAGCTGCATGATAAACCTAAGGCTCATTCCACCAGAGCTTTGGCTACTTCTTTAGCTTTCCAAGACAGACTGCCTATTGACACCATTTGTGCAGCGGCTACTTGGGCTACTCCTCACACTTTCATTTCTCATTATAAGTTGGATTTAGCTTCTAGGCATAGAGCTAATTTTGGTTCCACTGTTCTCAGGAGTCTGTTCCGTTAGGCCACCCGGGACAAGGTGCTAGGGACGCGGTCCCATCCAGCAAGAATGAAGGCGAGATAGACAACTTAACATATAGAAGTTATGTTCTTACCATAACGTTCCATGTTAGTTGTCTTCTTCTCTTCTTCCTCCTTCCCCTGGCCTGGACAGACCTAGAGGAGTTGTGATTGTGACCTCTCTTTCTACCACCTCTTTTCTTAGACATATGCTATTATGCATATTTCCTGGTTCAGGATGTAGGTCACCCTTCTTTCTTCCTGTTGTTAGAGGTGGATTCTTTTTACAGTTATTCTGTTACTATTATAAGCTGGGGTTAGCTTACAAACGAGATCTGAGGTAACTCTCGCCTAGCATTGTGGGATATAAGGGGAGCCTCGAGCCGGTGGAACCAACTCTCGAGCTTTTAGAGTGGCGGTCGAACCCATCCAGCAAGAAGAAGGCGAGAAGAAGACAACTAACATGGAACGTTATGGTAAGAACATAACTTCTATTTCTCCCCCCTCCGGTTGCCACCGTGACTACGGATGCCTCCCTGATAAGGGGGGGGGGTGCATTTTCAGGGCAGGACAGTCCAGGGCACATGGCAACCCTTCGAGTGCCACCTGCACATCAATGTCTTGGAAATGAGAGCGGTACTTTTGGCGTTGCAGGCCCTTCAGGACTCTCTACCCACCCGGACGATTGCAATTCAGACAGACAATATGTCTGTAGTGTGGTACATCACCAAGCAGGGTGGAACCAGGTCCTACCCCCTATGTCGGGAAGCGCTCAGATTTTGGCAGTGGGCGATCTCTTCTCAATGATTTCTGGTAGCAACACTTATTCCCGGGAAGTCCAACATCATAGCGGACAGATTGAGCAGGGCCATTCTCATGCCCTACGAGTGGTCTCTCAACCAGCTAGTAGTGGAACAAATATTCAGAAGGTGGGGTCAGCCTTGCTGCGACCTTTTCGCAACCCCTCAAAACAGCAAGTGTCAGGACTTCTTCACCCTTTTTCCTCTTCCGGGTCACCCTCCCAGAGACGCTCTAGTCCACGATTGTCCCCGGGGTCTTCTGTATGCTTTTCCCCCTTTTCCCTTAATTACTCAGTTAGTCCAGAAAGCAACTGCCTTGAGATCCAGGATGATCCTCATTGCCCCTTACTGGCCCAGACAAGTTTGGTTTCCGTTCCTGCAACGTCATCTGCTGGAGCAGCCCTGGCATCTGGACCCAGTGCCAGACCTTCTGACCCATCAATCAGGCGGGCTGCACCAATCCCTTCCATCTCTCAACCTCACAGCTTGGTTGCTCCACTTCCAACCCTAGCCAGGCTTCCCTTAATTTCTCAGTCAGTACGTGATATTATCCTTGCCTCTCACAAGTCTAACACCAGAAGGATGTATGCTAGTAAATTGAAGTGGTTCTCTATTTGGGCAAGGAAAAATCAAGTTGACCCATTCACAGCTCCTGTCCCAACAGTTCTAGAATTTTTGGTGGAACTTTTCCAAATGGGCTCTTACTCAGCCACTATCACGGTCCAGTTGGCGGCTATTGCAAATTTCCACGTTGTCGTGTCAGAGGCCAGTATTACGTCCCACAAGCTTTGCAAAACCTTTCTGAAAGGAACCCTATTACTTCGGCCCCCGGTTAAAGATCCTACTCCACCGTGGGATCTAAATTTGGTACTGTCTTCTTTAATTCTTCCTCCTTTTGAGCCAGCTGCTTCTTGCTCGTTGGAACTGCTCTCGTGGAAAACACTTTTCTTGGTAGCCATTACCTCAGCGAGAAGGGTTTCTGAACTACAAGCACTCTTTGTGCGCCCCCCTTATCTTGTTTTTCACAAAGATAGAGTGTCTCTTAGGACTCATCCATCCTTTTAACTAAGGTACTCTCTGAAAAAAATCTTAATCAGACCATTGATCTCCCAGTCTTTTTCCCAAATTGTACTGATAGAGCTGAGAGAAGATTACATTGTTTGGACGTTCACCTTCAACTACGTTTCTATCTGGATAGAACTAAACAGAAGAGAAAAATCAGAACAGCTCTTCCTGTCTTACGCTGAAGGAAAGCAAGGCCGGCCAGTTTCTAAAGTAACCTTGTCCAGATGGTTGACCGCTCTTATCACGTTAATCTATCAGTTGAGGCATAAGGGGCTCCCTACCAAGCCTAGAGCTCATTCAACTAGAGCATTAGCTTCCTCAGTAGCTTTTCAAGCAAGGTTACCTATGGATTCCATTTGTGCAGCGGCCACATGGGCCTCCCCTCATTCCTTCATTTCTCATTACAAACTGGACATTGCCTCCAGAAGTCGGGCTGATTTTGGTTCCACTGTACTCAAGAGTCTGTTCTATTGAGCCACCTGGGACTAAGGTGCTAGGGACGCTGTCCCATCCAGCAAGAATGAAGGTGAGATTGACAACTTAACATTGAGAAGTTATGTACTTACCATAACGTTCCATGTTAGTTGTCTTCTTCTCGCCTTCTTTCTTGCATCCCCCCCTCCATCCCCCTAGCCTGGAAAGAACTAGAGTATCTTGCGAAAGGTGTTTTTTGTCACCAGAGTTATCTCCTCAGCTAGATCTCTTGCTCCCTTTTGGTAGCCCTTCTAAGGGTTATATGTAGAGGAGATTAGATATATTTGTTAAATATATTCTGTCTTGTGGTGGGACATGTATTTCCATAGTGTTAGCTATCAAACGAGATCTGGGTATATCACGCCTAGCATTATGGGACATAGTATAGCCTTGAGCCGGTGAAAAATAACTCACGAGCTTTTGTATTAGGCCGAGTCGGAGCTGAGGTTCGGCTCCGAACCCATCCATTAAGAAAGAAGGCGAGAAGAAGACAACTAACATGGAACGTTATGGTAAGTACATAACTTCTCATTATAGTATATAGGCCAGAGTTAAACCATAATCCTTCTGTTTCCCCATCTCAACTCCATAGCTGCAGTAGGACATCCCTGACCATGGCACATGGATGATAAGTGTTGCTGTCCTACTTTGAACACAATAAAGGAGTCTGTGTGGGTTATTTTCAAGCAGCTTTATTTTATACAAACACGTTACAATAGCGGTTTACTGACTTTAACTTAAGTAACTTATATACAAACTAACTACTGTGATCATGCATGCTGTCTGGTTGCTGTCTCAAAATGGTGCTAGGAATAGCATGTGTCTAGCTTTTATACGTGCACGCATAGTCTTTGACATGCCTCTTAAAGACACAGCAAACCTCACATATGCACTCTGACCTACATCCTCCCTCTTTGAGAAAATATTATACAACATTCTGAATTTATTTGACGTAGAAATCACAGATAATTCTTTGTCATGAAGTTATACAAGATTAAATACACACACACGCACACACACACACACACACATATATATATATATATATATATATATATATATATATATATATATATATATATTTACGATACTCGTCCATAATGTGTGACATAAAACTGGGAATTGGAAATAGTAACTGGAACAGTCTCTTCACAATGTTTGATCTTTGGAGTTTTTGGAACATTTTCAGAAATGAATTCAGAGATTAGAACACACTCTGAGATGGAAACATTTGGCTCACTCTGGGATTCAGAATCTACATCACAGAAACAATATTGTAATGATGATGATGATCATTCTGGTACAGGAAGAAGATGTCTATGATTCCTTCGATACTGTACACCCTCGGATTCTATAAGAGAGACCTTGGCTCTGAACAAATGCCTGTAATCTGACTAATCTGGTCAAAACCTTTCGGCGTTTGTATTCTCACTGTTTCTCCTTCCTTCACCAGACTAAGTAATCTGCTCCATCTGTCGTAACTGGACTTCTGGGTAGTACATCTGTTGGATAATTGAGCTTTAGTGGTCTTATTGTTCTTAGTTTTATACTTTAATAAACTGTAACTAATAGGTAGTGTAGTTCTGGTTTGCCTGGAAAGAAGTCTTTGAGCAGGTGTGCCAAGAATATCATCCCGAGGTATGTTTCTGAGATTAAGCAAATTCAAAAACACATCTGTGTGATCACGCTTTGACCTTTCATGTAATTGCTTTGCACTCTGCACTGCATGTTCAGCTAGACCATTCGACTGTGGATATTCAGGACTGCTAGTGACATGTACAAAGTCCCATTCTCTTGCAAATTTCTGAAATGACTGAGTAGTAAATTGAGTACCATTGTCAGACATAACTTTTTGTGGACCACCATGGACTGAGAAATGACGTTTCAACCTAGTAGTAGCAGTCGAAGTTAGATTAGGTAACAGACTCAAACCAATTCGAGTAAGATTCTACCAATACCAAATAGTGTTAATTGTTCCACTCAAAGGTATCACTTGCAACAGTTGACCAAGGTAGTTCAGGAACTGGACTTAGCTGAAGTGGTTCTCTTTGCAAATGTGATCTGGTACTGTTGCATACTGAACTAGAAGAAAGTACTTTATCAATGTCTTTCGGCGATGAGGGCCAAAATAACAACTCTCTCACTCTTCTCTTAATGGATGCAGAACCTTCGTGACCACAATGCAAAATCTGGATATATTCTTGTTGTAAGGAAGCAGGAACAGCAATTTTAGGACCTTTGAAAATAATGTTGTCTTCCATCAACATTTCATCTCTACTTTCTAAGGAAACTAAGTTTGCACTTCAGGTGGTACACTAGATTGCTTCGAGGGCCATCCAACATCAGTGTAGTCATTGAGTTTTTGCAAAGTTGGATCAGTCTTCATGTGATCTCTTAACTCATCAAGTCTAGTGGTAGAAAAATTACTCACTGCCATCACGTCAAAGTCAAAATTCTCTGTGTCAAGCTGCTCTGTCATATTTACAGATGATCTGGATAAGGTATCAGCCAGACAGGGCAATTTACCATCTAATGTTGTTAATCTTTGTTCATTCCTTACTGATGGGTTATCGGTTCTGTCCTTGGAACCAAGCCGGCCTCATACTAAGCTCACGTCAGCCAAAAAACTTTCGAGCCAAGATCCTACCCAGAATGCTCTACTCCGTTACCTCAGATCGAACTTGCTGCATTGCTGTACAGCCGTCTCAAGCCACTCACTCTCAACTAAGTGAACAATTTTTTGAAGTTTCTCTATTGTTAGTGTTTAAAAAGTTTTCAGGCAGTTACTATCTCTATACACCTATGCTATCGTAACTTTAAGACTCTCTCCCTATAGTTTTTTCCCTTTTATTACCTTTGAGGTAATTCTTCATTACCATTGTTAGTAATCCTACTTTTCTCCCTTTCTTACCCTTCTAGGTAGCTTTCTTAACTTCTTGGTTCTGTCGTTCGTCTCCCTTCATATCATTATATTGGAAAAGAAAAGTAGTGCTGGTTGCAAACAATGTATGGATTGCAGCCATAACCCCCCACGTGTGGGATTTGTAGAAGTTTTTCGAGCAGGACTCTCAATGAAATGAAGAATGAATTAACCCTGAAAGGCCTCCTTAAAACTCCTTTATGCGAGGCTATCTCTGGGTCGAAGGGCTCAACCCCTCCTGCTAAACCCCGTAAGAGGCATTCTTCTTCCTCCTCAAGGCCGCTCACTTCATCTCCCTCTGGAGATCGCAAGAAGTTGACTCACAAAAGGTGAAAACTTCGAGCCCAGCACTGCCATCTGTGGTCCTTTCAGCCCCAGCCTTGGCACTGCCCCAGTTGATTCTTACTCCAGCTATGTCCTCTTTATCGTCACAAGCACTGGATTTCCCAGTGCAGACACTTACAACTCCGGCAGTTCATCACAGCCTTTATTGGCACCATCTCTACAGGTACAGTCTCCTTTGGCTCCGTCCTTGCCAATGCTGTCAACCTCCAGGATACTGTCCTTTATGGTGCAGACACCTTTGGCACCGACATGCTGTTGGGTGCAGTCTTTTTCAGCACCGTCGTTACCGGGGCAGACACCTTCCCTGACGGCACCGTATTCATTGGTGCAGACATTTGCCACACCACCCTATATGGTGCAGACACTCTCAACTCCTATGGCGCTGCCTTTGTCGGTGCAGATTACCGCAACACCATTCTCCTCAATGCAGACACCCTCGGTTCCGCGCTCTGCACCACACGAACTAGCAAGGACTAAGTATTCTCCTTCCTTGGATCCGTTTGTGGGAAGCCAATATAGCCCTTTTTTAGAAAGGCCAGAGTCTCCTTCAGGTCTCTCTATGAATTCAACCAGGAGCCTCTCAGAACAGGATGTGTTGCGGCTTGTCGACCAGTTGCTTGTGACCAGGGGACTCTCTCAACCGCCTAAAGCTACGTTCCCTTTTCCAGGTGACGGTATTTCTCCTCAGACTCCAACATACACTCCTCCTTCGACTTCCAGGGAAGCGTTGAAACCACTTCCTCCAACAGCAGCTTCCCTTCCTTCGACACCAGCAGTGGACCTCACTTTGGAGCCGGAGTCGTCCTTGTGGCCCTCGGTGCACTGAGCACCAGGGTCTTCTCTCACTAGTGGCTGTACTGTGGGAGTAGGCATTCTTGGTTCCACGCCAATTTTTTCTATGGCACCCTCCAAGAATCCTCCTCCCTTCAAGTTCCACAGTCCTCTTGAGACTCCTGGTCTGGGGGGTTGCTTGTCGGAGTGGGGTGTGACCCCGGTTCCGAGGTTGTTGTGCTCGGTTCTGGGCTCCCATCCCTCTTCGGGAAGTCCGGCCTTACAGGCCATGGAGAGGGTGCTTGCCTCCACTGGCAAAACCTCCTAGTCGGAGTCCTCGCCCCCCTCTGTGCCGCAACTGTCGCAAGCCACCACCACCGATCCCAAGGGCCTCAGGTTTCTCCCCCTCACGAGATCCCCTTTTTGCCATCTTCCTCAGAACTCCCCACTGATGAAGTCCCTTGCAAGGCTTCATGCAAGAGGAAACACATGGACTCCACTGAGGAGTCTTTGACCGAAGATACAGACTTTGATGATGGGGAAGGGACCCCACGGTCAGCCTTTGATGAGGTGTCCTTTGGTGACATCCTCGAGATCCTATGACAGAGGGGTGACTGGAAGTCCGCCAACCCTTCCTCAGAGGAATCTGCATTCCTGCAGGCCTTTCGTGCCCAGCCCTCTACCTCCTGGGTTACCCCACCAGCCGATGAGCTTGTTCAGCTCATCGTCCAGCGTGCATGGAAGGCCCCTGACATTTTGGAAGCTATACCTCGGAGGCCTGACAAGATTTTATCTCCCCCTGCTGAGCATCTCCACTGGTCAAAAGGTCTTCCAGTAGATGCCATGGTGGTGGTGGCTGCAACCAAAAAACACTTGGCAGAAGAGAGCCAGATGGTTCATCCGCTCCACAAGGAGTCCCGGGCAATAGACAGACTCTGAAAGCGTGTGTTTGCTTTATCGACCTTCACCGTAAGGTCCTTGAACATGCAATGGAAGGAGCGGCTAGAGTGGCAGGAGCAGATATAGTCATGAGGCATGATGCCTGGATGCTCCTTTGCGACTTTGTGGATTCCTTTAAAGCTTCCTTTATGAATGCCCCCTTCGACACCGCCTCATTGTTTGACCCTAAGGTTAGAGATACGCTGGCAAGGTGCGAACAAGATGGCAAGACTCTGTCTGCCATTGGTGTCTACCCCTCCACACTCCATCTTTCAACGATTCTACTCCAGAAATCAGCGTAGCGGGAAGATGTGGCACAGAAAATCACAGGGATCTTTCCGTGAAGCATGTCCCATGTTCTCCCCTAGAGGCAGGGGGAAAACTCCAATGGAAGATACCTATTTCGTGACAGGGGAGGTCCTCAAAACCAGGGTTTCAGAGATTGTTTATCTGTGCAACCCTAGCAGCAGTCCTGAAGCGTTGCCCGACTGCTCACCTCTGGAAGCAGTCGGGGGTAATTTTTCCTTGTATCCCACTGCCTGGCGAACCATAAGCACTGATTCTTGGGTACAAAGGATAATATCCAGAGGCTATCACATCCCCTTCCATCTCTGTCCCTCCTCACCCAGACTTACCCAACGTCCCACCCAGTCAAAGGGAAGCAGCAGCACACGAAATCCGAAAGCTGCTACAAAAAAAGAGTCATCCAAATGGTCCCCCCAGACCAGATAGGATCCAGTTTACTCAAGGTTTTTTTTGGTGCCAGAAAAGACAGGGGCCTGGAGACCAATTCTGGATCTCAGCACATTGAACAAATTTGTATAAACAGAGAAATTCTGGATGTTCATGGTTCAGTTTATCCTTTCTCTTCTGGAAGAAGATGATTGGATGTGCTGTGTATATCTTCAAGATGCATATTACCATATGAAAATGGACAAGTGCTCAAGAAGATAACCTCCAGTTCTGCATAGGAGCCAGTCACTACCAGTTTTGAGCACTGCCCTTCAGTCTCTCTACAGTCCCCAGAGTGCTCACCAAATACATGGCAGTGGTCATCGCTCACCTGCGACTTCAAGCATTGCAGGCATTTCCATACCTAGATGACTGGCTCCTTACCGCCCCCACCAAGCGTCTACTGGAAGAAGCGCTAGACTACACTCTTCTCACAGCTCAATGGCTGGGAATCACTATAAACTGGGAGACGTCCAACACGACCCCAGCATAATCTTTAGAGTTCATCGGGGTTCTGTTGGATATGAGGAATTGCACAGCATCTTTTCCGGATCACAGACTTCAAAGAATAAGACAACAGGTTCAACCGCTAATCTGTCACTACAAATCCACTGCTCGGTCCATATTCCAACTCTTGGGGTCGATGGCAGCCTCGTTCACCATTATTCCTCTGGCCAGATTCCACTTGAGACTTCTCCAGTGGCTACTTTTCACTCAGTGGTACCCTCTGCAACATCCTTTGCCTTTTCAGATACGTCTAACTCAGAGATGCAAACAAGATTTGCTTTGGTGGAGGTCTCGAAATCCCCAACAATGATCTCGCCCCTTCAGCCCCCATCAGCCGAAAGCCACAGTGAGCATGGATGCCTCCCTGATGGGGTGGGGCGGCTATGTCAGGAAAACTCGGTCCAAGGCACCTGGTCGGAGACAGAGACCCATTTGCATATCAATGTCCTGGAACTGAGGACGGTACTATTAGCGTTGCAGGCATTCCACTCAATCTTTCCGTCAGGGACTATTGCGATCCAGTTAGACAACATGTCATTGGTCTGGTACATCAACAAGCAAGGGGGCACGAGATCTTATCCGTTATGCCGAGAGGCCTTGAGAATATGGCAATGGGTGATAGCTTCCAACTCCTTTCTAATTGCAACGCTCATTCCCAGGAGCTCCAACGTGATAGCGGACAAATTGAGCAGGTGCATTGTACAACCTCACGAGTGGTCCCTCAATCCTGTGATAGCGGCAAGAATTTTCAACCGCTGGGGCCAGCCTTTCTGCGACCTATTCGCCTCCCCAATCAACTACAAGTGCAGGAACTATTTTGCCCTGATTCCCCCCTCGGGGACAGTCAGCGAGAGACACTCCAGTCCATGCCTGGCCCTCGGGTCTTCTTTATGTTTATCCTCCTCTACCCCTCATCTCCCAGTTTCTGAAGAAAGCATGGCAGTTGAAGAGCAAAGTGATCCAAATTGCTCCATATTGGCCTCGACAAGTTTGGTTCACCTTCCTCTGGCCTCACCTGCTAGATCGACCACAGATTCTCAGTCCATCCCCAACATTGATCTCCCATTCGCAGGGTCTGACTCACCCCAATCTAACAAGCTTGAAGCTGACAGCTTGGTTTCTCCACTTCCTGTGATTGCCAGGCAGGATAACCTCTCTCCCCAGTGTGCAATATTCTTATCGCATTTCATAAATCGTCTACCAGGCTAATCTATCTCAGCAAATGGAAAAGGTTTACATTATGGGCAGCGAACAAACAATTGGACCCCCTGTCAGCTCCAGATGTTAAGTTGTCAATCTCGCCTTCATTCTTGCTGGATGGGTTCGGAGCCGATCCTCGGCTCCGACTTGGCACTTGCTAAGCTCGAGAGCTAATTTTACCAGCTCGAGGCAACCCTATATCCCAAGATGCAAAGCGGAGACTACCCAGATCTCGTTTGCCGCTTCGCTAATGAGGTGCCTCTTTTACCAGCTCTAGGTAAGTTTTTCTTATAATAAGACGTTTAGTCTCATCCCTTTTATTTTTCATAACCTTAGTAGTTTTGTGAACTTTAACGTTTATTTTAACCCTATTCCCATTAGTGTTCCCTTTTTTTCGGGTTATTTATCCCCTTCCCTAGGTTAGGCCTTAGGCCTTTCCCTTTCCTAAATTTTCCTGTCAGGGATTTTTGTGTCTGTTTGAGTGTTGTATCCCTGTTAAGTTTAGATTTTTGGATTGGGTGTTATTTGTGTGTGTGTGTCTGTGTTTTTTCCTGTCAACTTGTGTTTCCTCGACACAGCTATGTCGAAGGACACAAAAGTCTCAGGCTTCAAGAAGTGTGACTCGTGCTGTCAGAAGATGTCTCTGACAGGCGGTCACACTTCTTGTGTTTACTGCCTGGGACCTCTGCACCTGCAGGACTCTTGTGCTATCTGTCATGCCTTCAGCCGAAGAGTCCTGCAGGAGCACAGAAATAAGTTAATATTGAGGGGCTTATTAAAGCCTGAGAGCTCCCTGACTAAGTCGGCTCCGGGGAAGCCCTCGAAACCTGTTAAGCCTTCGGCTGCAAGTCCCAAGCCGTCGGCTACTGGTTCAACTTATTTAGTGTCGAGATCGGCTCCGGCCGGAGCCGATCCTTCCATTCTAGAAGTCACAGTATCGGCTCCATCCGGCGCTGATACTGCCAGATCTGGACACTCAGTGTCGGCGTATCCTCGGCTCCTTCGGCTCCACCTATCTCTAAAAAGAGATCTCGATCCCCCTCATTGGAATCGATACGTTCGGCTCCGAGATCACCCTTGCTCTCGGAGCGGAGCCATCGGTTCCGTTCTTCTCGGTCGTCCAGGCTGTCTGATCACGACCTCGAGAGAGTGGTGACTAGACTATTAAAGTCTCAGGCATTAGCCCAAATGCTCCGTAGCCTGTCTCAACAGACGGTAGCTATTTCACATCCACCTAACATTCCTCCTTCGACTCTCTTACAGAGCTCGGAGCCGGAGCTCCTCGGAGCCGTGACTGTTGTAGCTTCTTGGACCGATACCACCCCTTTCAGCTCCATCGTCCTCTGCTCCGATTTCCTCCTTGAGGCCTTCATTGGAGGGATCCAGGCGTCTGTTCTCTCTCGTCGGCTCCGAGGGGGCGAGTGGCATCGGACCCTTGTCCGACCCGCCTCCCTCGGGCTCGGCGTTGGTGAGCTCAGCCCTGATATCTGCCTCGGAGCCTTCCCTCTTGGTAAGGCCTGGAGTTCCTATCTCTTCGGAGCGGGAACCTTCTGGTCTCTCTGATGGGGGAGCCTTCGAGGTGATGAGGCGTGTACTAGCCCCTGGGCGTAGTCAACGGTCAGTTCCATCAGCTCCTCCCACTACAGTGCCTGCTGACGTCTCTTCCCACTCTCTTGCTCCCGGACCCAGAGATCCAACGCCTCAGGTTTCCCCATTGGGAATATCTTCCTCTTCCGAGGCTTCTCCTGATCCGTCAGGTGAACCTCCACGTAAGAGGACATGTAAGAGGAAACATCTAGACTCCCCCGAGTCTATACATGTGATACTGACTTGGATGAGTCGGAGGGATCCCCAAGGTCCTCCTCTGAGGATGTCTCTTTCTCAGACATCCTTGAACTCCTTAAGCAGAGGGGGAACTGGCCCTCTCTTAATCCTTCCGAGGACGAGTCAGTATACCTGGAGGCGTTCGGATCTCGACCCTCCACCTCCTGGGTGTCTCCGCCTTTCGACCCTCTTATGGATGTTGTGGCTCAGAAGGCGTGGATGGCCCTGGATTCGGTGGAACCTATTCCTAGGAGGCCTTCTAAATTTATTACGGCCCCAGCAGATAGGCAATATTTGACAAAAGGTGTCCCGGTTGATGCCATGGTGGTGGCTGCAGCCCCCAAGAAGGAACTAGTTGATCCTTCAGTACCTGTCCATCCTCCTAACAAGGATTCTAGGACTATGGACAGGTACGGTAAGCGGATTTTTTCTTCAGCGACCTTTGCCATGTGATCGCTGAACTACTTGTGTCACTTCACCCACCTTCAAAGAGATGTTCTTAAAGAGTTGGGAGAAGTTTTACAGGATCCGTCAGCTGCTGGGTCTCAGGATAAGATTAGCTCACAGCTAGGAATCCTTAACTCCATTGTTAACTCCTCCATGCGGCTCATTTCTTATGCAGCCGATGGAGCGAGTAGGGCCGCAGGCACAGGAGTGGCTTTAAGGCGTCAGTCCTAGATGCGGCTTTGTAATTTTGCTGACCCCTTCAAGGCGTCCTTCACAAACTCCCCTTTTGATGGTTCGACCTTGTTCGGACCTCAAGTGAAAGACACTTTGACTAGATGCGAACAAGATGGCAAGACTCTTTCTGCCGTAGGAGTCAGTTTCTCCACCCCTTCAAGACCTTACCCAAAAGGTCAGAAGGGAGGGAAAATGTGGTTCCGTAAATCTCATGGAGTCACGCCTGACGCACGAGGTCAGTTTACCCCCAGAGGCAGAGGGGGTAACAACAACAGACGCCGCCCTAGGGGCAGAGGGGGTCCGCAGAATCAGGGTAGCAGAGAGCCTCTTTCTGACAAACCCTTCCAGCATCCCTGAGATGTTGCCCGATTCTCCACCTTCGGAGGCAGTCGGGGAAAGATTATCGCTGTACCCAATAGCCTGGCTTTCCCTGTCTCAAGACAAATGGGTACAGTCGATTATATCCAATGGTTACAAAATTCCCTTTATTCAAACCCCAATTCAGCAAAAGGGAACCCTTCCAGACATTCCACCCGGTCTAAGGGAACTAGCAGTACCAGAGATATCAAGACTGCTAGCAAAAAGAGCCATCCAGCCAGTCCCAGCAGACCAAATAGGATCCGGAATCTACTCAAGGTTCTTTTTAGTTCCAGAAAGACAGGGGACTAGAGACCAATATTAGATCTGAGCAAACTAAACAAGTTTGTAAAGAAAACAAGATTCCGGATGGTCACGCTTCAGTCCATTCTACCCTTTCTGGGCAAGGACAATTGGATGTGCTCGGTAGATCTTCAGGATGTGTACTATCACATAAAAATTCACAGGCGCTCCAGAAGATTTCTCCGCTTTCGGCTGGGGACCAGTCACTTCCAATTCAGGGCCCTGCTGTTTGGACTCACTACAGCCCCCAGAGTGTTCACCAAATGTATGGCAGCGGTTACGGCTCACCTGAGACGTCAAGGATTCCAGGTGTTTCCATATCTGGACGACTGGCTCCTCACTGCCACCACCAGGCATCAACTTCTCCAGGCCAGAGATTACACCATTCACATTTGCAGACGGCTAGGGATTTCTATAAATTTCGAAAAATCTGCCTTGTTGCCTTGTCAATCTATTACTTTTATAGGTGTAAAATTGGACATCATACAACTTTCAGCAAAGTTAACAGACCAAAGCATCTTGGACATTCAAAGTCACGTCCAGGTGATTCTTCTCAGCTACAAAATTCAGGCCAGATTTGCTCTGAAAGTATTGGGTCTTATGGCGGCCGCCATAACACTTCTTCCCTTCGCCCGTTTTTACATGCGTCTTCTACAATGGATGCTATTCGCCCAATGGTCCTTTCAACAACTACCCATGCGTCACAGGATCATAATCACTCCAACTTGCAAAAGGCATCTGACCTGGTGGATATCGTCCCCTCAAGTCCATCAGGGCAGACCCATTGTTTCTCCTGCCCCGGTCGCCATGGTTACATCGGACGCCTCCCTGATCAGGTGGGGGGGCATTATCAGGGCAGGATGGTCCATGGCACTTGGCAACCTTACGAATACCATCTGCACATAAATGTCCTAGAGATGAGAGCAGTGCTTTTAACGTTGCAAGCCCTCAATGACTCTCTTCCCCTGGGAACTATTGCAGTCCAAACGGACAATATGTCCGTAGTGTGGTATATCAACAAACAGGGCGGAACCAAGTCCTATCCACTGTGTCGAGAGGCTCTCAGACTTTGGCAATGGGCAATCTCTTCTCAGCGGTTTCTGATAGCAATGCATATCCCTGGGAAATCCAGCATCATAGCGGACAGGTTGAGCAGAGCTATTCTCATGCCTCACGAGTGGTCTCTCAAACAATCAGTGACGGAAGAGATTTTTCAGGAGTGGGGCCTTCCTTGCTGCGACCTTTTTGCTACACCTCAAAACAGCAAATGCCCAGACTTCTTCTCTCTCTCTTCCCCCTTCCAGGCCATCCCCCAGAGACGCTTTAACCCAAGATTGGCCCCGGGGACTTCTTTATGCCTTTCCCCCCTTTCCGCTGATACCTCAAGTAATTCAGAAAGCAACCGCCTTGAGAGCCAAGTTGATTCTCATTGCCCCTTATTGGCCTCGACAGATATGGTTTCCGTTCCTACATCGTTATCTCTTGGTACAGCCATGGCATCTGGACCCGGTTCCAGATCTTCTGACCCACCAGTCGGGGCAGCTGCACCAATCCATACCTTCTCTCAACCTCACTGCTTGGTTGCTCCACTTCCATCCTTAGCCAGGCTTCCTATGATTTCTAATCCCGTCCGGGATATTATAGTAGCTTCCCTAAAATCTACCAGAAGGATTTACACTAGTAAATGGCAACGTTTCTCCTTCTGGGCAAAATCTAGGAACATAGACCCCTATACTGCTCCGATTCATACGGTCTTGGACTTCCTAGCTGAGATTTTTCATTCAGGATCCTCTTCCTCCACAGTAAAAGTTCAGCTTGCAGCCATTTCGAATTTTCATATAGGCCTTTTGGACCACAACATTATGTCACATAAACTTTGCAAGGCATTCCTTCGAGGTATCTTTTTACATAAACCTCCAATTAGAGACCCCCACCACAGTGGGATCTAAATTTTATTTTAACATCCTTGATTCTCCCCCCTTTCGAACCTGCGGCTGCCTGTTCGTTGAAATTTCTTTCTTGGAAGACACTCTTTCTAGTCGCCATTACTTCTGCCAGGAGAGTATCTGAGCTTCATGCTCTCTGCATTCATCCTCCCTACTTAATTTTCCACAAAGACAGGGTATCTCTAAGGACTAATCCGTCTTTCTTACCCAAAGTGGCATTGCAGACAAACCTAAATCAATCCATTGATCTTCCAGTGTTTTTCCCAAAT
Source organism: Protopterus annectens (assembly GCF_019279795.1). Lineage (NCBI taxonomy): Eukaryota > Metazoa > Chordata > Ceratodontiformes > Protopteridae > Protopterus > Protopterus annectens. The sequence continues at coordinate 541,050,457 of NC_056741.1, forward strand.
TATTCTGATAGAGCGGAACAAAAATTACATTGTCTTGATGTTCATCACCAGCTCAGATATTATCTAGACAAAACTAAACATTTTAGGAAATCTGATCAACTGTTTCTATCCTATGCAGAGAACAGGAAAGGCCTACCGGTTTCCAAGGTGACTTTATCTAGATGGCTGTCTTCTGTGATTACTTACATTTATCAGCTCAGAGGCAAAGAGTTGATTTCTAGGCCAAAAGCCCATTCTACCAGAGCTCTAGCTACATCTACAGCTTTTCAGGCTAGACTTCCAATAGACACTATTTGTGCAGCAGCCACATGGGCCTCTCCTCATACCTTTGTTTCACATTACAAATTAGACTTGGCCTCCAGAGACAGAGCAAATTTTGGGTCCACCGTTCTCAAGAGTCTATTCCATTGAGCCACCCAGGATAGAGGTGCTAGGGATGCGGTCCCATCCAGCAAGAATGAAGGCGAGATTGACAACTTAACATTAAGAAGTTATGTACCTACCATAACGTTCCATGTTAGTTGTCTTCTCTCGCCTTCTTTCTTGCGTCCCGCCTTCCATCCCCCTAGCCTGGTCAGACTTTATCCTTTTTTCTAGCTAATCAGCTTCTAGTGTCACTAGATTAGGTTGATCCTTTTCAGAGGATTATAATGATTGTCATTTTTAGTATTGTTACTTTTCTTTCTCCTTTACAGTTGGAAGAATATATTCCTAATTTCCTTAGCTACCAAACGAGATCTGGGTAGTCTCCGCCTTGCATCTTGGGATATAGGGTTGCCTCGAGCTGGTAAAATTAGCTCTCGAGCTTAGCAAGTGCCGAGTCGGAGCCGAGGATCGGCTCCGAACCCATCCAGCAAGAAAGAAGGCGAGAGAAGACAACTAACGTGGAACGTTATGGTAGGTACATAACTTCTTATTTTGGTGGTTTCAGATTACTTATCACATCTTTTTCAATTTGGGGTGTCATCCTCTACTATTCGTGTTCATTTAGCTGCCATTTCTAATTTCCACATTGGCATTCAGGATTCTTCACTCATGTCATATAGACTCTGTAAGACTTTCTTGAAGGGTGTTTTTCACCTAAAACCTCCCTTTAGAGAACCAGTACAACCTTGGCATTTGGCCTTGGTTCTATAATCCTTAACAGCTCCCCCCTTTGAACATGCATCTTCATGTGATTTAAAGTACCTCTCTTGGAAAACTTTGTTTCTGATTCCAATCACATCAGCCAGACATCTGTCAGAACTTCAAGCCTTATGCATCAAACGTCCCTACCTTATTTTCCATAAGGATAGAGTATCACTGAGAACTAATTGTTCCTTTTTACCTAAAGAGGTGTCAGAGCAGTCTATCAACCAGTCTGTTGACCACCCAGTATTTTATTCCTAATCATTCTAATAAGGGAGAGTATTGCCTGCACTCCCTAGATGTTCACAGGCAAATTTGTTTTTATCTGGACAGAACAAAATCTACCCGTAAATCAGACCAAGTATTTCTGGCTTTTTCTGGGCCAAGGCTAGGTCATCCTGTCTCTGTAAAGTTACACTGGTGTCATGGTTGAGAAATTGCATTACCTTCATCTACAACAAGAACAGCATCACCTTGCTTCACAAAGTGAAAGCTCATTCTGCAAGGTCTATGGCAACTTCAGCAGTTTTCCATGCTGGGGCTTCCCTCAATGACATTTGCTCACCTGCGACTTGGGCCAAACCCCATACTTTTATCCTTCATTACAAATTGGATTTGGCCTCCAGAGGAAGAACTTCTTTTGGTTCCATGGTGCTCAGGAATGTCCTTTCATGAGGGCCGCCCAAGGATACAGGTAGCTGGGGACTCTGTCCCATCAGTAAGGAATGAACGAAGATTAACAACATCAGATAAAAAAGTTATGTCTTACCATAATGTTCCATCTGTGTTGTTGATCTTCCATCATTCATTACTCCCCTCCCTCAGTCCCCCTCTGAAGGCTCCTGGTTTATCTCATATACTCCTTTTTTTTTTCTTCCATTATTGTAGGTCTGTTATGACCGGAGGTAGCCTCTACTTTAGTCTATCAGCTTTCAAACTCAATCTGAGGTAACAGGGAGCAGAGCATTCTGGGTAGGATCTTGGCTCGTGTGTTTTTTGGCTGATGTGAGCTTGGTATGAGGCTGGCTCATTTCTGAGGATGGAACCGATACCCATCAGTAATGAGTGAACGAAGATCAACAACACAGATGGAACATTATGGTAAGACATGACTTCTTTTTTGTATAGACCATTTTGAAATTGTACTTTTGTAATTTGAGCATCATTCTTTGTACTGTTGCTGGAGCGGAATGCATATGCGTCTTTAGAATAGTAACAAGAGGTTGATGATCTGTTTCAGTCTGAATAGCTCAACCATAAATACAGTCATGAAACTTGGAGCATGCAGATACTATTGCCAAACGTTCTTTCTCAATTTGAGCATATTACATCTCAATTTGGGTAAGTGTTCTAGATACATAGGCTACTGGTCTACCCTCTTGAACTAAAACTGCACCAAGACTGAATTTCAAAGCATCACAGGAAAGAATGACTTGTTTGTTCACATCATAGTATCTTAATGTAGGTGGGGTAGCAATTATCTGCTTGAGGTCTTCAAATGCTTTCTGGTGCTGTTCTAACCATAACCATGCAACTTTTTTGTGCATCAGCTCTCTTAAAGGCACTGTTAACTCACTGAAATCTGGTATCAATTTGCCTAAATAGTTGACCATGCCTAGGAACTGCTGCAGAGCTTGAACATTGTCTGGTGCTGACATCTCAAGAATAGCTGTTTGCTTGGTCGGGTCTGGTCTTAAGCCTGTACTGTTAAACAAATGACCTACATACTCTACATAACTTCTGGAAGTCTGAATTTGCACTTCCGAGGATTGAGCTTAAAGTTTACTTCACGTGCTCTGTCTAGAACTCTCTTTAGATTTCTGTCATGCTCAGATTCACCATTGCCTCCAGCCAATAAATCATCTACTATTATGGCACAAGGATAACCCAAAAAAATTTGCTCCATGGCATGCAGAAAGACTTCAGTTGCAGAATTTATTCCAAATGGCATCCTTAGGAATCTGTATCTGCCAAACAGAGAACCAAAAGTGGTTAGAAATGAGGATCTGCGATCAAGCATCACTTGTCAGAATGAACTCTGCATCCAAAACAGAAAAAACTGGCATTCGGTATTAGAGCTGTGACTTCTTTGACTACGTATTGGATGATACGATCTCTTCAATGCTTTGCTCAAATCTCTTACTCAATACGTATACTGATTTCGTCTGAGCCTTTTTTATGAGCTGCCACAATAGATGACACCCATTCAGTTGCTTCTGTGACTGGACAAATCACACCTTGCTGCACCATTTTATCCAGCTGAGCTTTAACTTTATCTTGCATAGCTATCAGAACTCTTCTTGCTGGTCTGACCACTGGAGTGACCTCTGGGTCTAACTTCATGGAATACACTACTGGAAGTTTGCCCAACTTATCATCGAAAACATCAGCATACTCTGAGAAAATGGCTTCAGAAAAAATAGAACTGGGATATGCACTTATGTGATGAACTTCTTTGATAAAAGATAAGCAGATTCATTCTCAAACTATCTCTGAGACCCCATAAAGACTGTACTGGCCTTTGGACTACATACAATAACAAGTTGTAACAGCTCTTGGCCAAATAACATGAAAGCATCAGTGAGCCTTTGGTTTGAATTTCTTCACCTCCATAAGCAATACGTTTCGCACTACTGACTACATTGAGTTGTTCATTAGTTCTCACTTTAGCAAATGTGTCTGCTGACATAACATTACACTTTGAACCAGTGTCTACTTTAAGCTCTCTGGGTTTACCATTGCTCTGAACAGTACAAAATCCTTCATGTTACACCAAAAATTCACTGCATCAACTCTTTCACCAAACACTGATACACCATCTACATAGAAAGTTGACTGCTTCGGCTCTACTTGATCAACTTGCATTTTTTGTGATTTTTCTTTATAACTGTGTGATATCTACTTGATTTGCAATAATTTTGGAAATGGTTCCATTTTTTACACTTCTGACATTGCTGACCAAATGCTATGCATTTCTCTCTTTTAAACTCATGATTTGTACAACAATGGTGACAATTAACAATAAAGATGGATTTGGGCTTTACTGATCCATGCTTGTATTGCATTGAGCTTGAGCCTATTCCTTTAACTGAACTGGTCTTAGAACATGTTAGAAAGCTATGAGGTTTCCCTGATGAGCCAGCAGGGGTGGTGACTGCCATGTGCTTAGACTTGTTTCTATTTGCAACCTGTTGCATGCTATCCACATTTGCTCTGGAGCCTACTGAAACCATGCTATTGTCACTTGCAAACATACTTGTGTGTTTTTCTGTCATTTCATGGATTTGACAAATCTGTGTGGCTTTGCTCAATGTTAAATCACTGTCACGAAGCAAAATCTTTCTCACAGCAGTACTATTTATACCACACACAAATCTGTCCTTTATTAACTTATATTTTAAGTCACCAAACCAACATGTTTTATTCTCAGGTCAGTTATATAAGCTGCAAAAGTTTCCCCTGGTTTCTGATCTGTTATGTAAAATAAACGGCTCTCTAATGTAATATGTGTCTGTGGATTACACATTTCCCTGAACTTGCGCTTCAAACACTCAGGGTCTTCCCTTGATTCAGCCTGTACAGCAATTTGATGACTTTCACCTTCCCCTTCATATAGTATTGGAGCGTACACAAATGAACGCTGTCCTTCTATGGCCTCTGACCCTGCGAGGTTTAGCAAAATGAATACCCTGGTGCACGCATCTTTGTCTGCATAAGATGCTTGTATAAAATATCATACTCTTGCTCAAATATTCTCCAGTTCTCTGCAATATTCTGATCAAATACAAGAGGTAAGGGCTTTTGAAATCCATCTGCCATGTTAACACATACCAGTGAAGGGTTTTGCAAATAAGCACAAACATGTACACATACACATATGCCAAACTTTATGCCAGTATTTGTAACTTTGCACTTCTGAAATTATGTTTTTGGGCTTTCGAAACCATGCAGTGGGCTTATTCTGCGAAACAACTCTCTCTAGCACTGTAATATTCTTGAAATTACTGTATTGCAAAAATCACCTCTTATCAGTGTAAAAAACATATCAAATAACTGCCCGATGCTCTGTGTAACTGGGTTTTGTGAAATAAGTCTCTAGCACATTTTCATATTCTTGAAATGATTGTTCTGCTAAAGTAATTTATCACCATTTTAAAAAACATTTCAGATAACTGTACAATACGAACAAACTGGGCAAGAAAAGCCCTAAGTCAATAACATTTTGAAGTAATTACACTTTGCGAATAAACTGTACACAATACACTGAAATCTTCCCAAAATGGCAGTACCTTGCTAGGCAACACTTTACAGTGCAAGCAAACACTCTGTAATGGTGACACTTTGCAAATAGACACACCCAGCTCAATAAACTTTTTGAAATGGCTGTCCTTTAACTGCACTTCATGAAATAGTTGCACTTTGCACACAAGAAACTCTTTAAAATACATACACAGTAATAAGCACACAAAGTAAGAACTTTTACACACTTTGAGATACTTTGAATAACTTCAGTTATGCCCTTGATACAATACAAAGTTGTAGTTATGCCAAAACACAACACTGTCAAAACGTGCACTCGCCTTGTTTTATTTTATGCTCGGTGTTCCCTTTTCTGCCCTTATATTTGTTTTGCTCATTTAATCTCTATTCATGCCCATTGTACCTTTCTTGTGCTCATTTTACTCCGAACATGCCTGTTTTGCCCCAAACACATTTGTTTTGCTTTAAACACACTCATTTTATTTAAAAAAATGCTCATTTTGCTTTTCTGTTAATTGTTTCATCAAATACTTTTGTTTTAAACATTTCCCTTGGTTAATAAACCTTTTGTGCCTTCCGCTTGTTTAGTAATACGGTTTGTGCCCTTGTTTGCCCTGTTTTATCTTTCTTATAAAATAAACAGCTTGTGCGGTTTCTCATTGCCTTTGATTCTTTTCTGGCTCTTTTTGTGCTCATTTCTTTTTACTTTATCTTCACTGTCATCTCTGCACTTCATGGTTCAGAATATTATTCTCTGCAGTTCCGGTTCTGACACCATTTTGCTCTCTTACTTGGACACACTAGAAGAGTCTGCGTGGGTTATGTTCAATCAGCTTTATTTTATACAAATACATTATGATAGGAGTTTACTGACTTTAACTTAAGTAACTTATATACAAACTAACTACTGCGATCATGCATGCCCTCTGTCTGGCTACTGTCTCAAAATGGCACTAGAAATAGTACATATCTAGCTTTTACACGTGCACGCACAATGTTTGACATGCTTCTTAAAGACACAGCACACCTCACATATGCACTCTGATCCACAATGTTTTTTTTTTTTTTTTTTTTTTGCCATTTTTAAGGATTTTATTAGCAAAGTTTAACAACTGATTAACTATTTAATAAAATATGTCATTTCAATATGTCTAACCATTTACTTAGTTTTCTTCAAGGCACTACCTAAATGGGTTGTGTCTAGTTTTAGTGATATTTTGAGAATGCTAAGAAAATTAGAATAAAATGATATTAAGAATTTCTCACACATTTAAAATTGGCAAAGTAAATTACTGTCTCTTATATCTTTTACAGGATGATGGGATGCTATGATGCGCTGCAGAAACAATATGTAAGTTTAAGTGCACTTAGTCTTTAAAATGAGTTATATAAAAAGCCTTCATTCTGAATAGCATATTCTAACCAGTGCATTTTCTTTATATTATTTAATAGAAAGCAAGAACAATTGCTATATGTGCTAGTATTTGGATAGATATCTTTGACCTGCCTCTTAGATTTTTCATTTGATGATATGTTTGCTTTTGCTATTGCTTGCTAGAAAGATATGTTTATGCATCTGATCTGATGCTGTCTTTTACATCTGTTCCTCAAGCATATGGGATTCAGATTTGACCTCGGATCTGAGTTTAGCCACTGATAAGCTTTGGATCCAGTGCTCAGGCTCTTCCCCTTAATCATAATCCCTGTGTAAGGAGCATGCTACCTCAGATTGCCACCATAAGCGATTGACGGATATTTTGTGCGCAGTTAAGATTTTATAGGTCTACTGTCTTACTTCATTTGGGTTGACTTTCAATATTTTATCCTACATCCTACCCCTCTACCAACATTTTGTGCATATTGCTCTCCTCCCCTCTTTTAATTTTTCTTTTTTTTTTCTTCCCCTCGCTCTTGGCATGGGACTGTATTTAAAAAAAAAAAAAAAAAAAAAGAGGCAGATATCCTCTTAGTGTAATTTACCACCATTAAAAATGTATCTTTGTCTGTGTTTTACTTTTTTCTTCTTCTAGGATGGCAGATAAGCCTAGAGGCTTTTAAAAAAAAGCTATAGCTTGCTCTCACAAGTTGCCAGTCGCAGACATGCACAGCAAGTGCATTTACTGTTTAGGACCATCATACCTCGACATCTCTTGTTCTATTTGTGAGGCGTTTGCCAAATGGACTATTAATAAAAGGAGGAATAAATTTATTTTGAAGAGCATCCTTTAGCCTTCAACAGGAGATAAACCTCATTCTGGACAGGAGGAGTCTACTGCTGCTTCTTCCTCTTCTCTTTCTTCAGCCAAAAAGATATCTGACAAGCCAAAAGAAAGGCGGAGAGATTCAGACAAGGAAAAGAAAAAAGAAAAACGCTAGTTGAAAACTTCTAAGAAAAAGTGTTCAGACCGGACACCCCTGTTGGCTCTGATGCCTAAAATATTGAGATCTTCGGAGCCATTGCTCTTTTCAGATCCTATTAGAAACCTATATACAGCCTAGGTTCTTACCTGGTCTTATCTCACCCAGCCTTCAAGCTCCGGATTTGCAGGACAGACCACATTACCATACCAGGCCACAGGAACCTAGAAGCTGATGTGGACAGGATAATGAAATTTCTTCAGACCTAGATCCAGTTTGGGATCGTTCCACCTTTTTCCGCTGTCATAGCTGGAGGAACTACTTCTTCCCCTCATTTTGTAGTGGCTCTTCCTCCAATTTGACCTCTCGGATTGGAGCCCTTGGATCTGACTCTCACTCAGGACAGATCTGCATTGGAACCAAGAGTCCATACATACTCGACTCTGATGAGTTCTGTGGTGAAGTCTGCTCTGACCTAGTCGGATCTGTCTGAGACTTGCAGCCAAATCATCAACATCAACTCTGACAGGGTAGGATCAGATCTGAGATCTTTGGATCTTTTCCACCCTGTAGGAGCCTCAATGCTTGATAGTTCTGCTCCAGCATCAACTTCAGATCCCAGCCCAGCAGCATCTAGGGTTGAACCACCTTAAAGAGTTTCCGCTTATACAGCGAGGCTCCCTAGATCCGTGTCAAGCTTGGTGTTCAAGACTATTGAGGGAGTATTGGTCCAAATTAGAGAGAAGGCTACCTCCTCGGAATTGGATGCAATCCTCCCCCATAGGATTTCTCATGGTCCACAACTGGTTTGTCTCGTTAGGACAGCCAGTTTCCAGACATCTTGAGTCAGTCCTGCAAGAAGAGACTATGTAAATGTCTGAGTCCTTTCCTGAGCAATGCACAGAAGAGTTACAGAGGAAGCACAAGTGCAAAGGAGGCACTTAGATTCTCCTGAGAAGTCACCTACCACTGAGACTGTCTTTGAGGGAGTGGGTTCTTGTTTGGAGAGATACTCAAACTTCACAGACAGAAAGGGGGTTGGTTTTCCCAAATGCCTTGTCTAGAAGAGTCAGTTTTTCTTGAGGCTTTTGGTTGTGGTCCATTTACTTCTTGGGTAGTCCTCCTGCCTGTTGAGATGATAGACCTGATTTCTGTGTGAAACACAGCTGAGCATATTCCTAAGAATTCCAACAAATTCCTTGTTGCTGTCTAAGACCATCTCCATTGGAGCAAGAGGTCCACGGTAGTTTCCATGACAGTGTCTGTATCCACCAAGAAGGAACTTGCAGAAGGAAATTCCTTTGTCCATCCATCAGGGAATTGCATATATTGTACAGATTTGGGAAGCATGTTTACACCTCATCTACATTTTCACTGAAAGCATTTAATTACTTGGCACATGTCAAGTGTTTCCAGAGAAATTTGGTGAAGGAAATTGCCAAATCTCTCCCAGGGACCTTGTCTGTGGATCAAAGAAAATCTATTGATTTATAGTTGGCTACCCTAGAGTCTTTAACCAGTACCTCTATGTGCCTCACCTCTAATGACACAGAAGGTACATCTAGAGCACCTAGCACAGGTATTTCTATAGGGAGGCATGCCTGGATGTGGCTTTCTGACTTTGCGGAACATTTGAAGGCATCCTTTGTCAATGCCTCATTTAATGGATCAACTCTTTTTGGTCCCAAAGTTAAAGAGACTATCTCATGAAGTGAGAAAAATGGTAAATCCCTATCTGCTGTAGGGATCAAATAGTCCACCTCTCAAAGGACCTTCTCCAGAAAACAGAAGTGAGGCAAGAAAATTGTTTTTGTAAATTCCAGGGATTTACATTTGATATATGTGGAGAGAGAGCCTGTCCCCCCTTAAGGCAGAGAAGGAAACTTTTTTAATGGATATTTCCCAAGGGGCAGATGTAGCCTGCAAAATCAAGGCTTTTGAGGTCCTTTCTCGGAGAAGCCTTTCCAGTGTTCCTGAATGGTTACCAGACTGTCGCATTCTGGACGTAGTCGGAGGAACCTTATCCCTGCACCCAACAACATGGATGGCCATCACTCAAGACAAATGGAGGCAAAGGATCATTACCCAGAGGCTGTTTCATTCCCTTCCATACCCTTCCTCCATTCCTGAAAAGATTTCCTTAAGTTCCACCTCCATAAAGGGAAGAAGCCACTTCAGAAATAAGAAAGATTTTAAGAAATTGAGTGATCTAAGAAGCCCCTCCAAACCAGAGAGAATCCAAAATTTCTAAAGTTTTTTTTTAATATCAAAGAAAAGCAGAGACCTTAGACCAATTTTGGACGTAAGCTGCTTGAAAAAGTTTGTGAAGCAAATTAAATTCTGGATGGTCGTGGTTTAGTCCATTCTTCCCCTTCTGGGGAAGAATGTCTGGATGTGTTCAGTAAATCTTCAAGATGCTTGCTACAACATAAAAATGGGCAGACTCTCCAGGACGTATCTTCTCTTCCAGCTGGTAGGCAGTTATTTCCAATTCAGAACTCTACCCTTTGGTCTCACTACAGCCCCGCTCCCCTGTGTTTACCATGTGCATGGCGATAGTGGCAGCTCATCTGTGACTGCTGGGTTTCCAGGTATTCCCATATTTGGACAACTATCTCATTATCACCCGTCCCAGGAATCTACTCATTCAAGCCAGAGACTCCTTGCTCCAACTGTGTACAGACCTAGGGATTATAATGAATCTAACAAAATCCAAGCCACAACCATTTCCGTTACTAGTTTATCTGAGCACTTCTAGATGCAAAATGTCAGCTAGCAAGGCTTCCTTAGACAAGAGTTACATCACTTCACCAACAAGCCCAGGACATTTTATCCCATCAGAAGTCAGCAACAAAACTAATTATTTGCCTTCTGGATTCCATGACTGTATGTATCACATTAATTCCCCTTGCCAGACTCTACATGCAGGTACTTCAGTGGGCTCTGCTGGTTCAGTGGTCAAACAATCCATGTCTTTTCATTTGTCACTAATGAACATTTGCAGAACACACATACAGTGATAGCTGTAATCTCCATGTTCTACAAGGATATCTTTTCATTCTTCTTTCCCCCCCCAAGCCACAGTGACCACAGATGCTTCCCAACTTGGGGGGGGGGGGGCATTATCTGGGGAAAACTGTCCATGGTACATGGTCCCAAACAGCGGCCAGTCTACACATTGGTGTACAGTGTATTGGAGATTAAAGCAGTTCTCTTTGTGTTGCAAGCTTTTCAGAACTCTTGCCCTTTGGGTGTGATTTCTATCAAGACAGACAACATGGCAGTTGTTTAGTACATCATGAAACTGGAAGGAACCAAATCTTATCTTTTGTGTCGAGATGCCATAAGAATGTGACAGCGGGTGATATCTTCTCACTGCTTTCTAATAGCAATGCATGTCTTGGGGAAATCCTGTAGCCTTGGGGACAGGTTGAGCACATTGATTCAAATCTCTCACAAGTGGTCCCTCAATTCATTAGTAATGAAGTGGATTTTCAGTCATTGGGTCTGCCCTTGCTGTGATCTCCTTACCTGTCCCCACAACCCCAAATGCAGCAAGTTTGTTGCTATAATTCCCTGAGAGGGGAAGTCACCCAGGGATGCTCTAAATCATTCTTGTCTTCTAGGTTTTCATCTTCAGTTGTTCACATTTTTTCTTCTTCCCAAAAGTCCTCTACTAGGAAAATTTATAAATGCAAGTGGAAAATCTTCAGTAATGACACTAGACCCAACCCAATTTGATTTTGTCAAGTGTGTCATGCTTACTCAGCCTGGTGGATATTTTTGAGAAAGTCACAAAAGCAATGGATGAGGGCATAATGGTTCACACTGCTTACCTTGACCTGGCCAAGACATTTGACAAAATACCCCACTTGGACATTGTTCACAAACTAAAGAAGTTAGATGCAAACCCTTATGTCACCCTGTGGATAGCCACCTGGCTCACAAACAGAACCCAGGAAGTTAGCACTGGGGAGTCCAGCACTATGAAGAGGTCAGTCACAAGCAGAGTCCCTCAGGGATCGGTCCTGGGACTGCTCCTTTTTGGAATTTAATTCAGTGAAGTCAAGGCCAATGGCACTGGCCTCTGACTGACTAAATTTGCAGATGATTGCAAATTAGGAGCTGTCATTGAATTCTCTACCAATACAAATGTTCTCCAGGAAGGGCTGACACAGGCAAACAACTGGTGTCAGAGCTATGGACTAAAATTAAATGCCAGGAAATGCATAATTGTATAATTCGGGAAGTCATCCACCCCTGGTAACTGTCATATTGACAACACACCCTAAGAGTTGACCCAGTAGTCAGGGACTTAGGGACACACATAGACAGTAATCTACACTTTGACCATCATGTGTTTACAGCAGTGAGGAAATGACTCTGTGTTGTGCAACATATAAACTAATGTACAGCATTTAAGTCCAAGGAAGTCATTGTTCCACTGTATTCGGCATTCATCAGACCTATCATTGAGTACAGTGCTCCCTTTGGCTGTAGGAGCCGATCGAGATCACTTCATCACCTCCGACTGTTTCCTTGATACGCTTGGTTATGACCTGCCTCAAAGTCACAGATTCGAGGTTGTCTCGGGGGGGGGGGGGGATTTTTTGAGCTTTCTCTTCCAGCTCAGTCCCGATTCCCCCTTCAGAATAGGAGGCTCTGGCCCCCCTGAAGGGGTCTGCTTCAGCCCCAAGGGGGGGACTCCTTCGGAGGGTTGGAGGAGCCCTTTGGCTTTTGAAGTTGTGGAGAAGGTTTTTTTTCCCACACCTGGGAGAGCCTTGGCTTGCACCTTCTTGTAACTTCCCTTTCCTCATTCTAGTCTGATGTCTAAGACCTCAAGTCTGCCATGTGGAGAGACAGGCCTGGAAAGCCTATACAACCTCCCTTCTGTGAATCCCTGAGAGTCTTCTGACACCACCCGGAGCGTCCCACCAAGGAGGTCCCCGGAAGAGGTTGTGTAAGATGAGGCATATAGATTCCCCTTGTGGAATCCCTCACCACCCACTGATATTGAAGAAGGAGAAGGGTCCCCCTAGTCACCAGCAGACGAAGTCTCCTTTGGAGACATTCTAGAAATCCTGCCCCAGAGAGGTGGCTGGTCTGTCCAAAAACCTTCCACATAGGAATTGGTCCTGTGGGAGGCTTTCGGGTCCAGGTCATCTACTACCTGTTGTCTCCTCCTGCTGACCCACTAATCGAGCTAGTGTCAACTAGGACACGGAAGGAGCCAGATACTGTAGAGCTGATCTTCAAGTGGATGGACAAGTTTTTTGAGTGCCTCCTCGAACAAGACGTTTTTTACAAATGGTATCCCTGTAGATGCTATGATTTTTGTGGCAGCTACTAAGAAGGAGCTCACACAAGAGAGCTCTTCTGTCCACCTTCCCAACAGAGAATCAAGAGCGCTGGACAGATTTCAGAAAACAGTTTATGCCTCTTCCACATTTACCTTGAGGGCGTTAAACTACCTATCGCATTTCACTAGACTGCAAAAGGATCTGGTGAAGGAACTCTCTAGCTTGTCCCCAGGGTCCATGTCTGCAGAGGAACAGATGACCTCTTCCTCCAGGCTGGCCACCCTCCAGTCACTGACTAATGTGTCTATGAGGCTGATATTCCGTGCTGCAGAGGGTACCTCAAGGGCGGCCTGTTCTGGCATTGCCATAAGGTGCCATGCTTGGATGAGGCTCTGTGACTTTGCGAACCCTTCAAACAGTCCTTTATCAATTCCCTCTGTGGTAGCTTCACCTTGTTTGTGCCTATGGTTTGTAGCACACTTTCCCACAGTGAGAAGGACGGAAAGACCCTAACTGCCATTAGGATCCATTTTTCTACCCCACAAAGGTCCTTTTCCATGAACGAGGGTGGGAGTAAAAAGATGTGGTTTTGTAAGTCGCAGGGTTCTTTTCAGGATGCGCAGGGAGATTTTTTTCCCCCAGGGCTAGAGGAGTGAACAACCAGAATGGAAGATGCTGCCCATGAAGCCGAGGGGGTCCACAGAATCAATAGTCACAAGAAACTTTCTCGGACTGCCTTCCAGCGCTCCTGAACGGTTGCCCAGCTGCCTTCCTCTGGCAGTCAGGGAGGTGCTTCTCCGTGCACATAGCAGCCTGGGAGGTCATTGCAAACGATCGGTGGGTGCTAAGGATAGTATCCAGAGGATACTACATTCCCTTTTTAGAAACTCCCAAACATAAAATTGCTTCCCCGATGTTCCACGTAGTCAGAAGGAGTATGCGGTCTTAGAAATCAAAAAACTGCTAAGCAAGAGTCATCCAAAAACACCCCCACCCCCCCGATCAAACCAGATCTGGTGTTTACTCCAAGTTTTTGTAATGCCCAAAAAAACAGGGGACTTGCTGCCAATTCTAGACTTGGCCACCTTGAACAAGTCGGTGAAACACAAAGTTCTGGTTGGTCACAATTCAGTCCGTCTCACCTCTTCTGAAAATGAACAACTGGATGTGCTCCGTAGACCTGAATGACGGGTACTGCCACATAAAGATGGATAGATGCTCCAAGCAATATCTGTGTTTCAGAGTGGGAGCCAGTCGCTGCCAATTCAGATCACTCTCGTTTGGCCTCACCACACCCCCTAGGGTGTTCACCAAATGTTTGGCAGTGGTGGCAACACACCTCAGGCTGCAAGGCTTCCAGATTTTTCCTTATCTGGATGACTGGCTTCTGAATGCGTCAGTCATGCATCTACTGATTCTACCAGGGATTATCTTTACATTTCACTCCTCTCCTAGGAATCACAGCCAGTCTTCAGAAAACTCAGCTGCAGCCAGTTCAGGTTATAAATTTTATTGGAGAGCTTCTGGACACAAGAGTATCACAAGCCTTTCTAACTACAGAGACAATTACAAATTTAAGACTTAAGGTCAGACAGATTGTGGCTATCTCAACTCCTCTGGCCAGCTTGATTCTCAGAGTGTTGGGCTTTATGGCTGCCACTATAGCTCTTCTGCCAATTGCATGCCTACATATGCGGATCCTGCAATGGATGTAGAGGCCCAGTGGTCTCTTCACAGGAATCCCTTGAGTTTTCCCATCAAACTCTCTCAAGTAGGCAAGGATTCTGTGCTTTGATGGCTCTACTCTGCAGATGTTTCTCAAGGACTGCCATTTATTTTTCCTCCCCCAAACTCCGTAGAGACCAAGGACGCCTTCCAGATGTGGTGGGGGGACATTATCTGTGTCAGATAATTCAAGACATGTGGATGCCCCAGGAAACCAGCTTGCATATCAGTGTACTGGCGATGAAGGCAGTTTTTCTACCCTTGCAAGATCTTAACAGCCTTCTGCCTCCTGGATCTATTGCTATACAAACAGACAACATGTCTGTGGTGTGGTAGATCAACAAGCGGGGGAATCAGGTCCAACCCCCTGTGTTGGGGACCATTAAGGGTGTGGCAGTGGGTGATCTCTACCAGCCACTTTCTGATAGCAACACACATTCCAGGAGAGTCCACCATATTAGCTGACAGGCTCAACCAAGTGATACTCATGCCTCACGAGTGGTCTTTAAATCAGTCTACGGCAAATTTGTTCTTTTGGAAATGAGGTCAGCCTTGCTGCAATCTGTTTGTTTCCCCTCTCAGCAATAAGTGCAGCAGGTACTTTGCCTTGATTCCTTCTCAGGGACGGTCACCCAGAGACACTGTAGTCCATGCTTGGCCTCCCGGTCTTCTGTACACCTTCCGTCTTACCATTAATTCCCAAGTTTTACAGAAGGCTCTCGGGTTGAAGAGCAAGGTAATCCTCAGTGCCTCCTTCTGGCCCCAACAAACCTGGTTCACCTTTCTTTGGTCGCACCTGATATACTCACCATTGAGGTTGAAGCCGATCCCAGACCTTCTTTCTCACCCGTTAGGGTATCCCCAACCATATCTTCATGGTTTGAAACTAACCACATGTTTTTTCCAGTTCTGATGATGGCAAAATATCTCAGGTTTTCATCCCCTGTCCAAAGAATCCTGATCTCCTCCCTTTGGTCTTCAGCCAGCAGGATTTATAAAAGTAAATAGAAAAAGTTTTCCATTTGGGCACAGCAGAAACAGGTAGACCCCTTTATGGCTCTTATTGTGGTCATTTTGGATTTTTTTGGCTTCCCTTTTCCACCATGGTGCTAAGTACTCCGCCATTAAGGTCCAGCTTGCAGGTATTTCCAATAGTCATTTAGGCCTGGATTCTCCCCCCCCCCCCTGGCATCGTCTAAACTTTGTAAAGACTTTTTGCTTCATCCATCGGTCAAAGGCTCTACCCCACCATGGGATCTGACTATGGTTCTGCAAGCATTGGTTCATCCTCCCTTAGAGACAGCGGCTACAGTCTACTTAAAATCTCTGTCTTGGAAGACTCATTTTCTAGTGGCTATCACCTGTGCGAAAAGAGTGTCCGAACTTTAAGCTCTTTCTTCTAAATTCCCATACTGAATTTTTCACAAAGACAGGGTAACCTTACATATAAACCCATCCTTTTTGCCTAAGGTAGCCAAGGAGGGGAACATTAATCAATCAGTCTTCCTGTCTTTTTCCCAAATTATCAGAACAGAGGAGAGTACATCCTTCATTTGCTAGATGTACATAGACAATTAAGTTTCTGTTTAGACACAACCATATCCTTCAGGAAATGTGAGCAGTTGTTCATTTAGAATCTCAAGCTAGGAGAATGGCTGGTCGGAACTGAGACCCACAGGTTAATGAAAATGAAGATGGACAACACAAATGGAATGTTATGGTAAGAACATAACTTCTTTTTTGAACCTGCTGATGTGGTTGACCTAAAGTTTTTATCATGGAAGACCTTGTTTTTGGTTGCTGTAACTTCTGCCAGGAGAATGTCTGAGTTGCATGCCATGTCCTCAAAACCTCCTTGCCTAATGTTTCACAAAGACAGAGTGTACCTATAAACCAACTCCCTTTTTCCCCTAAGGTGTCTTCTGAATCATCTATTAATCAGTCCATGAATCTCCTAGTGTTCTTTAAAATTTGTTCATACAGGGTTGAATATACATTACATTTGCTAGAGGTTCATCTTTAGTTGCGTTTTTACTTCATTGAACAAAACCTTTCAGAAAATCTGACCAATTATTTGTATCCTTTTCCACTACTAAGTTAGGAAAAGGAGTATCCAAAGCCACCCACTCACCTTGTTTGTCTCATTGCATATCTTATGTCTATCAAGAAAAAGTTTGTCACTTCCTACAATTCCAAAAGCTCATTCCACTATATCTGTTGCTTCATCTAAAGCCTTCTTTTCTAGTGCACCAATTGAGGAAATTTGTTCTATGCTTGCCTGGTCCAAGGTTCATAATTTCATCTCAACCTACAAATTAGATAAACAGTCTAGATCTAGAGCCTCTTTTGGTTCTGCTTTGCTCCAGAATATCCTTCCATAAGACCATCAAATTAATAAAGTAGCTGGGGACTCTGTTCCATATGTTAAGGAATGGACAGAAATTACAACATCAGATACAAAAGTTGTGTACTCGCTAGAACAATAGATCTGTGTTGTCTGTTTCCGTCCTTTGTCAGCTACCCACCATTCCCCTTCCTTTTATGTGTATAGTTTCTCACATTGTCATACTGGGATGACTCTAGTTGATTTAGCCCTGGCTCCTGGAGGTTCTTACTCTCTCTCTCTACCTACAGACTGATAGTGCTTAAGTGAGATAATTCTTTGTCTGCTAACTTAATTTGGCTAAATATCTGTGTTTGGTGGCCAAGCTCGATCTGAGTTAGCTCGCTCCTTACACTTGGATTATGGGTAAGGAGAGGAGCTTGAGCACTGAGACCAAAGTTTAGAAGTGGCTGAAGTCAGATTCAAGTTTGGATCTAAAACTCATATATTGAGGAAGGATGGAAACAGAAAACACAGATCTACATTATGGTGAATACATAACTTTCATTTATCATATGTTTCTGATCAGGTGCTGAGTATGGTATATCAGATGCCTTACTGAATGGTATATATGAACTATGGAAACTTAACAATAAACATTCTCCTGAAAGGATCCCTGGTTTGTTATTAGATCCAGTGTCTTCCCCATCTGGCTTCAACCTTTGGGATTGGATCTGGCTCAGATCCGACACTGGCCAAGTCCTTCAGACTTCCAGCTCACCAGACTCCACCTCCCTTACCCACAATCTCCAGCTCCTCAACCAACCTTCCAGATCTAGGTTGCCGCCATGCCTGTTAGCAGTTTGGTCCAGCTCCGCGTCAGCATATCTTTTGCTTAATAGCCTTTTGGGTGGTAGTTTTTGTCTTTAGTGTTGTTTCCTTACACTAGTTAGTGTTTGTAGTTGTAGAGTTTTACTGTAGGTAGATAGGTAGCTAGATTAGGACTTGAAGTGTGGGTGTGTGTGTGTGTGTGTGTGTGTGTGTGTGTGTGTGTGTGTGTGTGTGTGTGTGTAGTGTTACATTGGGCTTTCCTGTCGTTTTTTGTGTACTATAGGTTCATAGATGTTTACTAGGCTAACAACCACAAGGGCCTTTTTAAGCCTAGCTATGCATCTCAAATCTCTGACAAGTTCTGATACCCTTGGTAAGTGTAAGTAGGGGCTTGAAAGATGAAGCATTTACAAGCTAGGGCCTGGGAGATGAACCACTTACAGGTTGCCTGTGTCTATTAGAGACACAGATGCCAAGCCAGGGATGATTTTTCTGTTCCTCATCCAATTATCCAAGTTGCACTTAAATTGGGTTAGGGAGGAACTCTGCTTCACGTGGACAGGGGCTTGTTCCAGAGACAGGGTAATCTTTAGGATACATACCTGTCTCTCCAGCAGATCCTATTTATATCACAGGCAAGGTTTAAGTTTTAGAATGTATAATTCTGATGCTGTTCGTTTTGTGAATATGCATGAGGTACATCAGAGTGGGGTCTGACAATGCCCTGTATGTCAGCATAGATCTCCCTTCAAAAACCTGTGGGAGGCAGAATACAGGGATAGAGCCGTGAAGTGCTCTGCATAGGATATTTTACTTAAGCCCTGTATTCTTTTAGTGAGGAACCTCTGTGGACATTCCAGTTGTTGGATATACCTGGTTAGGTACATACCAAAGGGGGCATTGTACTCAATGAGTTAAGGTTAAACTTAAGTTTTTAGAATGTGTAATTCTGATGCTGTTTGTTTTGTGGATATGCAGAAGGTACATCAGAGTGGGGTCTGACAATGAGACTTCCCATACTCTGAAACAGGCTACTCATCTATGTCAAGCAAAGTTCTTCATTAGCACTTTTCAAGAAAAATCTTGATGAGTGGATGGGAAATAGGAAATACACCCTGGGGATCACTTCTGTGTCTCTGCTCGACAGTGGCACAGGAAAATAACTTTCTTGGGTGGCGTAAGCCAGGGGACCTTGTTGGCTAGACTTACGTAGGCCCTTGGGCTGATAGCCTAGTACCTACCTATGAACCTATGATAGATCCGATGAATGCCAAATACACTGGAGCAATGACTTCTTTGGACTTAGATGGCATACCTTTGTTTATAAGTTTGCAACATAGAATGATTTATCTGATATTGTTAATCCTCGTTCATTCCTTACGCATGGGGTATCGGTTCCGAGCTTGGAACCGAGCCGTCCATTTTCCAAGCTTGCGTCACCTTCAAACTCTTGAGCAAAACTCTTACCCACAATTCCCCTCTCCCTGTTATCTCAGATTTCGTTTGCCGTGTTGCCATCTGGTCGTGTCAAGCTACTTCTCTTGAGCTAAGTACAGTCAGTTGTTGTTTAATTGCTTTACAAATTACTTTTCTGTCAAAAGAGTTGATATTTTATTGTCTCTTGCCCTATCGCATTTAGCGTTCATAGTTTCCTCAGGTTTTTTCTGTCCTTTACATCCCCTTTTTAACACAAGGTCATTTTCTCCTTACCATCGTTGGAAATCCCTTTTCTTTTCTCTTTCATACCTTCGGGTAGCCTCTTGTACCATTGTTGGTACTTTTCTATTTGTTAATATGGCAGATAAAAAGGGTAGTCCGGGATTTAAGTGGTGTTCGATTGTGGATACAAACTGCCTACTTGTGATGCACACTCTTTATGTGTTTATTGTTTGGGAGCTTCCCATTTATCTGTTGAACCACCTTGTTCTATTTGTGAGAACTTTTCTAATAGAACTTTGTTAGAAAGGAAAAACAAGCTGATACTGAAGGGACTTCCAAAATCTCCCTTTTCAGAGGCTATTTCTAGGTCAGAGGTCTCAAACCCTCCAAAAGTCCATAAGAAAATGGATGTTTCTTCTAAGGCTAAATCCTTGCCTTCGTCCCCCGCTGGGGACTCTCACCAACCCAAACCTAAAAAGGCTAAAATTTCGGCTCTGGAGCTCTCTCAGTCAGCCCCAGTGCTTTCGGTGCCCAGACCTTTGGCACCGAGACCTTTGGCTCCATTAGTAATTTCGGCTGCGTCCTCTCCTGCAGCCTTCTACATATCGGCACAGAGGAGTTTCTTGGTTCAGACCATTACCACTGTATCGGCACTGACCGTTCAGTCGGCACAGACCTTGACCGTGTCGGCTCCAAGATCTTCCTCGGAACCGAAGCCTTTATTGTTGACTTCAGTTTTGTCGGTTCCAGCTTCGGCACCGACAACCACTTCGCACGGATCCCTGTGTCGGTGCAGACTATGACATCGGCACTGATGACTTCTTCGTGCAGACTATAGTAGTTCAGTCTTTCTCGGCACCGTTGTCCTTGGTGCGGTCAGATGAGATGGGCACTGAGTCTGCCTCTTTTGTGGACAGGCCTGTTTTTCCATCAGTCTCTGTGAGGTCCAGTAGATGTCTTTCGGAACATGATGTGTTGCGTCTTGTGGACCAGGCATTCTTGGCCAGAGGTATTCCACCCCAGGAACTATCCCTGGGAGGTGATCACCCATCTCCAAAGACACCTTCTTATTCTCCTCCTTCATTGCCTTTGAAGTCCATGGATATAGTACAGTCCTCCCCTTCTCCGGTTCCCTTTATGGATCTCACTAAGAAACCGCAGTTGCCTTCATGGCAGGAAAGTTTTGCTACGGCCCAGGATGTCAGCTGTGACACGCATAGCTTGCTGCTCCACAGCCATCCAGGGACTCCGAGTCGGCAGACTGAGCCACTTAGGGAGGAGTGCCCCTGTCCTAGACATACACTCCTCTCCGGGTGGACCAGCCTTCCAACTGATGGAGAAGGCTTTCGCTGCTGCTGGCGATACCGGACTGTCTATACCTCTGCCCTCTTCTGGTACACTGGTTTCACAAGTCGTACCTTAAGGACACCGGGTACAAGGGCCTCAGGACATATTCCCTCAGGAATCCCATTTTCCATTGTCTTCCCCAGCTTCTCCCGCTGAGGATGTCCACCGGAAAAGTTCATGTAAGAGGAAGCACATGGACTCCGCAGAGGAGTCCCTCACCGAAGACACAGATTTCGATGAGGGGGAAGGATCCCCTTAGTCACCATCTGAGGTATCCTTTGGCGATACCCTTGAAATTCTGAAACAGAGAGGTGACTGGCAGCCCTCTAATCCGACCCCTGAGGAATCTGTGTTTCTGCAGGCCTTTCGCACCTGGCCCCCTACCTCCTGGGTTACTCCACCTGTTGATGAGCTTGTCAAGTTCATTGTGCAGCGTGCTTGGAAGGCCCCTGATGCTTTTGAAGCTATTCCCCAGAGGCCAGATAAGATCTTGTCCCCTCCTGCTTCAGATCCCCATTGGTCCAAAGGTCTTCCTGTAGATGCTTTGGTGGTGGCAGCCGCAACAAAAAAGGATCTGGCAGAAGAAGAAAGCCAGACTGTCCATCCGCCTAACAGAGAGTCCTGGGCCCTGGACAGAATAGGAAAACGCACCTTTGCTTCAGCTACTTTTATTATCAGGTTCCTGAATTATATGGCACATTTTACCAGGCTTCAAAGGGATCCGGTTTCTGAGCTCTCTGAAACCTTGGCTGGTGCAGTGTCTGATGAGGTCCGTGACAAAGTGGCCTCAAAGCTGGCCACCATTGAGTCTGTATCTAACTCCTCTATGCGATTGATATCTCACACATCAGAAGGAGCAGCTAGAGTGGCGGGTTCAGCTGCGATCATGAGATGACACGCCTGGATGCGCTTGTGCAACTTCGCGGAACGTTTTAAGTCTTCCTTTCTTAATGCCCCCATTTAGCCCTCTTGGTGTTTTGGGCCCAAAGTTAAAAGCACACTGGCCAGATGTAAACAAGACGGTAAGACCCTTTCTGCTGTAGGTGTCCGTTATTCTTCCCCTCAACGTGCTTTCTCCCGAAACCAAAAGAGTGGGAAGATATGGTTCAAGAAATCTCAGGGTCCTTTCCGTGACACACAGGCCAAGTTCTCCACCAGAGGCAGAGGGGGAAACTCACAGGGAAGACGCTCCTTTTGGGGCAGAGGAGGACCGTGTAACTAGGGTTCCAGGGAACCTTTCCCTGGTCAATCCTACCAGCGCTCCTGAAGAGCGGTGTAACTCCCTTCCTTTGGAGGTGGTTTGGGGACATTTCTCCTTGTCCCTTCTGCCTGGCTAACCATCACAACTGATTCTTGAGTACAAAGGATCATAACCAGAGGTTATCATATCCCCTTCGATCTTTGTCCCGTCCCTTCAAAAAATCTTCCCGACGTTCAAAGGGAAGAAGCAGCACTAGAGATAGAAAAGCTGCTAAGAAAAAGAGTCATCCAAATAGTCCCACCAGACCAGATAGGATCCGGATTCTACTCAAGACTATTTTTGGTGCAAAAGAAAACCGGGGACTGGAGACCAATTTTGGATCTCAGTGTATTGAACAAGTTTGTGAGAGTACAAAAATTTCGGATGGTCAGTATATAGTCTATCCTTCCGCTTTTGGAAAAAGACGATTGGATGTGATCTATAGACCTTCAAGATGCGTACTACCACATAAAGGTGGATAGGCCATCAAGAAGATTTCTGCGCTTCTGTGCGGGAGCCAGTCACTACCAGTTCAGAGTACTGCCCTTTGGACTCTCCACAGCCCCCAGAGTGTTCACAAAGTGCATGGCAGTTTTCACAGCTCACTTGCGACTTCAAGGATTCCAAGTGTTTCCATACTAAGATGACTGGCTCATTTCCGACCCCTCCAGACATCTACTGGAAAAAACCCTGGCATACTGTCTCCTCGCTGCTCAAAGGCTAGGCGTAACCATAAACTGGCAGAAATCCAATCTCACCCCATCTCAGTCAACAGAATTCATAGAGGTTATCTTGGACACAAAAAAACTGCAGAGCTGCTATTCCAGAGCACAGAATTTTAAGGATAAAGCAACAACTAATTCCAGTCCTTTCAAAGGAAAAATCCATGGCTCACTCGGTTCTACAGCTGTTGGGTTCCATGGCAGCCTCCATCACCATTGTTCCCCTGGCCAGGTTTCACATGAGGCTTCTACAATAGCTACTGCTCACCCAGTGGTATCCTTTTCAGCATTTTCTTTCAGCCATGATTTAAGTAACCCACAGGTGCAAACAGGATTTAAATTGGTGGATGACACACAGTCTCTCACAATGGTCTCACCCCTTTCCCCCCAGCAACCCAAGGCCACAGTGACCACGGACGTCTCCCTGATGGGGTGGGGTGGGGGGCTATGTCAGGAACAGACAGTCCAAGGCACTTGGTCCCAGCTGGAGGCACATCTGCATATAAATGTTCTAGAGCTGAGGGTGGTGCTTCTGGTGTTGTAAGCATTCCATCCCCTGCTGCCATCTGGGGCAATTGTGATTCAATCAGACAACATGGCGGTGGTCTGGTACATCAGCAAGCAAGGTGGAACCAAATCTTACCCCCTTTGTCGAGAGGCCATGAGGATATGGCAATGGGCGATGGCTACCAACCGTTTTCTTCTAGCAGCGCACATTCCCGGGAGTTTCAACGTGATAGCAGACAGACTCAGCAGGTGCATTCTGCAACCTCACGAGTGGTCCCTGAATCTCTCGATAGCGGTGGAGATCTTCCACCGCTGGGGCCGTCATTGCTGCGACCTCTTTGCATCCCCGACCAACTACAAATGCAGCAACTACTTCGCCTTGATTCCCCCTCCGGGACAGTCACCCAGGGACAGTCTAGTCCACGATTGGCCCTCAGGTCTTCTCTACGCATTTCCGCCCTTTCCTCTCATTCCCCAGTTTCTGAAGAAAGCCCGGCGGTTGAAGAGCAAGGTAATCCTCATAGTATCATGTTGGCCACGACATATTTGGTTCCCATTCCTTTGGCCTCACCTACTAGATCGACCATGGATTTTTCATCCAATCCCAGAGTTGATCTCACACCCACAGAATCTGATTCATCCCAAGCTGAACAGCCTGAAGCTAATGGCTTGACTACTCCAATTCCCTTGATTGCCAGGCAGAATGATCTTTCTTTACCAGTACGTGATATTCTCATTGCTTCTCATAAGTCTTCCACTAGAATTACTTATCTGAGCAAGTGGAAAAGATTTACCTGTTGGCTGAAAGATAAACAAGTAGACCATTTTTCAGCATCAGTGTCGATAATACTAGACTATCTGGCCGACCTGTTTCACTCGGGTCTGTCGGCCTTTACCATTAGAGTTCATTTGGCTGCAATTTTTAATTTTCATGAGGGTGTCCAGGATTCCTCTCTTATGTCCCATAAATTGTGCAAGATCTTCATAAAAGGTGTGAATCATCTGAAGCTACCTTTTAGAGAACCTATTCAACCATGGGATTTATCATTAGTTCTACAAGCTCTGACAATGGCACCTTTTGAACCAGCCCCTTCTTGTTACCTCAAGTATTTGTCATGGAAAACCTTGTTTTTGGTCGCTATTACTTCTGCCAGACGTATTTCTGAACTTCAAGCTTTATGTATCAAGACTCCATACTTGATTTTTCATAGAGATAGAGTGTCTCTGAGAACTAATCCATCATTTCTGCCTAAAGTGATCTCTGAAATGTCCATTAATCAAGCCATTGAATTGCCAGTTTTCTTTCCCAACCATTCGAACAGAGGAGAGTATTGCCTATAGATTCCCTAGATATACACAGGCGTATCCGTTTTTACTTAAACAGGACTAAACCCTTTCGTAAATCTGACCAGTTATTTTTGGCTTTTTCTGGATCTAGATTAGGATTGGCTGTTGCTAAGGTCACATTGGCTAGATGGTTAAAGGACTGTGTGACCTTTATTTACACACAACGTAATATCCCGTTGCCTACTACCATGAAAGCTCATTCAACAAGGTCGGTGGGAACTTCTGCTGCCTTCCATGCCAGAGCTTCTTTACATGACATCTCTACAGCTGCAACTTGGGCTACGCCTTATACCTTCATCAATCATTACAAATTGGATTTGGCCTCCAGGGGAAGAGCATCTTTCGGTGCTATTTCAGGATGTTTGAGACCCCCTAAAGGGAGGGATTGCCCTGGTTCCATTCATATAGATAAAATGTTATGCACCAAAGTTCCCTGTAGGCTGCACATTAGGGAGTGGTTTAGCTTGTTTTGGGGAGCTTCTACTCTTTCTTGAATCTCCATTTGCTGGTTAAAGGAAATTGGAAATCGCGGGAGTCCTAATGCAATGATGCAGGAAAAAGGAAAGTATGGTTTTTTTCCCTTAAGTGGTCTTTAGTCTTTTTTTTTTTTTGTAGTATTATAGGTTCATAGATGTTTACTAGGCTAACAACCACAAGGGCCTTTTTAAGCCTAGCTATGCATCCCAAATCTCTGACAAGTTCTGATACCCTTGGTAAGTGTAAGTAGGGGCTTGAAAGATGAAGCATTTACAAGCTAGGGCCTGGGAGATGAACCACTTACAGGTTGCCTGTGTCTATTAGAGACACAGATGCCAAGCCAGGGATGATTTTTCTGTTCCTCATCCAATTATCCAAGTTGCACTTAAATTGGGTTAGGGAGGAACTCTGCTTCACGTGGACAGGGGGCTTGTTCCAGAGACAGGGTAATCTTTAGGATACATACCTGTCTCTCCAGCAGATCCTATTTATATCACAGGCAAGGTTTAAGTTTTTAGAATGTATAATTCTGATGCTGTTCGTTTTGTGAATATGCATGAGGTACATCAGAGTGGGGTCTGACAATGCCCTGTATGTCAGCATAGATCTCCTTTCAAAAACCTGTGGGAGGCAGAATACAGGGATAGAGCCGTGAAGTGCTCTGCATAGGATATTTTACTTAAGCCCTGTATTCTTTTAGTGAGGAACCTCTGTGGACATTCCAGTTGTTGGATATACCTGGTTAGGTACATACCAAAGGGGGCATTGTACTCAATGAGTTAAGGTTAAACTTAAGTTTTTAGAATGTGTAATTCTGATGCTGTTTGTTTTGTGGATATGCAGAAGGTACATCAGAGTGGGGTCTGACAATGAGACTTCCCATACTCTGAAACAGGCTACTCATCTATGTCAAGCAAAGTTCTTCATTAGCACTTTTCAAGAAAAATCTTGATGAGTGGATGGGAAATAGGAAATACACCCTGGGGATCACTTCTGTGTCTCTGCTCGACAGTGGCACAGGAAAATAACTTTCTTGGGTGTAAGCCAGGGGACCTTGTTGGCTAGGCTTACGTAGGCCCTTGGGCTGATAGCCTAGTACCTACCTATGAACCTATGATAGATCCGATGAATGCCAAATACACTGGAGCAATGACTTCTTTGGACTTAGATGGCATACCTTTGTTTATAAGTTTGCAACATAGAATGATTTATCTGATATTGTTAATCCTCGTTCATTCCTTACGCATGGGGTATCGGTTCCGAGCTTGGAACCGAGCCGTCCATTTTCCAAGCTTGCGTCACCTTCTAACTCTTGAGCAAAACTCTTACCCACAATTCCCCTCCCTGTTATCTCAGATTTCGTTTGCCGTGTTGCCATCTGGTCGTGTCAAGCTACTTCTCTTGAGCTAAGTACAGTCAGTTGTTGTTTAATTGCTTTACAAATTACTTTTCTGTCAGAAGAGTTGATATTTTATTGTCTCTTGCCCTATCGCATTTAGCGTTCATAGTTTCCTCAGGTTTTTTCTGTCCTTTACGTCCCCTTTTTAACACAAGGTCATTTTCTCCTTACCATCGTTGGAAATCCCTTTTCTTTTCTCTTTCATACCTTCGGGTAGTCTCTTGTACCATTGTTGGTACTTTTCTATTTGTTAATATGGCAGATAAAAAGGGTAGTCCGGGATTTAAGCGGTGTTCCGATTGTGGATACAAACTGCCTACTTGTGATGCACACTCTTTATGTGTTTATTGTTTGGGAGCTTCCCATTTATCTGTTGAACCACCTTGTTCTATTTGTGAGAACTTTTCTAATAGAACTTTGTTAGAAAGGAAAAACAAGCTGATACTGAAGGGACTTCCAAAATCTCCCTTTTCAGAGGCTATTTCTAGGTCAGAGGTCTCAAACCCTCCAAAAGTCCATAAGAAAATGGATGTTTCTTCTAAGGCTAAATCCTTGCCTTCGTCCCCCGCTGGGGACTCTCACCAACCCAAACCTAAAAAGGCTAAAATTTCGGCTCCGGAGCTCTCTCAGTCAGCCCCAGTGCTTTCGGTGCCCAGACCTTTGGCACCGAGACCTTTGGCTCCATTAGTAATTTCGGCTGCGTCCTCTCCTGCAGCCTTCTACATATCGGCACAGAGGAGTTTCTTGGTTCAGACCATGACCACTGTATCGGCACTGACCGTTCAGTCAGCACAGACCTTGACCGCGTCGGCTCCGAGATCTTCCTCGGAACCGAAGCCTTTATTGTTGACTCCAGTTTTGTCGGTTCCAGCTTCGGCACCGACAACCTCTTCGGCACGGATCCCTGTGTCGGTGCAGACTATGACATCAGCACTGATGACTTCTTCGGTGCAGACTACAGTAGTTCAGTCTTTCTCGGCACCGTTGTCCTTGGTGCGGTCAGATGAGATGGGCACTGAGTCTGCCTCTTTTGTGGACAGGCCTGTTTTTCGATCAGTCTCTGTGAGGTCCAGTAGATGTCTTTCGGAACATGATGTGTTGCGTCTTGTGGACCAGGCATTCTTGGCCAGAGGTATTCCACCCCCCAGGAACTATCCCTGGGAGGTGATCACCCATCTCCAAAGACACCTTCTTATTCTCCTCCTTCATTGCCTTTGAAGTCCATGGATATAGTACAGTCCTCCCCTTCTCCGGTTCCCTTTATGGATCTCACTAAGAAACCGCAGTTGCCTTCATGGCAGGAAAGTTTTGCTACGGCCCAGGATGTCAGCTGTGACACGCATAGCTTGCTGCTCCACAGCCATCCAGGGACTCCGAGTCGGCAGACTGAGCCACTTAGGGGAGGAGTGCCCCCTGTCCTAGACATACACTCCTCTCCGGGTGGACCAGCCTTCCAACTGATGGAGAAGGCTTTCGCTGCTGCTGGCGATACCGGACTGTCTATACCTCTGCCCTCTTCTGGTACACTGGTTTCACAAGTCGTACCTTAAGGACACCGGGTACAAGGGCCTCAGGACATATTCCCTCAGGAATCCCATTTTCCATTGTCTTCCCCAGCTTCTCCCGCTGAGGATGTCCACCGGAAAAGTTCATGTAAGAGGAAGCACATGGACTCCGCAGAGGAGTCCCTCACCGAAGACACAGATTTGATGAGGGGAAGGATCCCCTTAGTCACCATCTGAGGTATCCTTTGGCGATACCCTTGAAATTCTGAAACAGAGAGGTGACTGGCAGCCCTCTAATCCGACCCCTGAGGAATCTGTGTTTCTGCAGGCCTTTCGCACCTGGCCCCCTACCTCCTGGGTTACTCCACCTGTTGATGAGCTTGTCAAGTTCATTGTGCAGCGTGCTTGGAAGGCCCCTGATGCTTTTGAAGCTATTCCCCAGAGGCCAGATAAGATCTTGTCCCCTCCTGCTTCAGATCCCCATTGGTCCAAAGGTCTTCCTGTAGATGCT
Organism: Protopterus annectens; assembly: GCF_019279795.1. NCBI lineage: Eukaryota > Metazoa > Chordata > Ceratodontiformes > Protopteridae > Protopterus > Protopterus annectens. The sequence continues at coordinate 541,079,096 of NC_056741.1, forward strand.
TTGGTGGTGGCGGCCGCAACAAAAAAGGATCTGGCAAAAGAAGAAAGCCAGACTGTCCATCCGCCTAACAGAGAGTCCTGGGCCCTGGACAGAATAGGAAAACGCACCTTTGCTTCAGCGACATTTATTATCAGGTCCCTGAATTATATGGCACATTTTACCAGGCTTCAAAGGGATCCGGTTTCTGAGCTCTCTGAAACCTTGGCTGGTGCAGTGTCTGATGAGGTCCGTGACAAAGTGGCCTCAAAGCTGGCCACCATTGAGTCTGTATCTAACTCCTCTATGCGATTGATATCTCACAGATCAGAAGGAGCTGGTAGAGCGGCGGGTTCAGCTGTGTTCTTCAGTTGACACGCCTGGATGCGCTTGTGCAACTTCGCGGAACCTTTTAAGTCTTCCTTTCTAAATGCCCCCATTGAGCCCTCTTGGTGTTTTGGGCCCAAAGTTAAAAGCACACTGGCCAGATGTAAACAAGACGGTAAGACCCTTTCTGCTGTAGGTGTCCGTTATTCTTCCCCTCAACGTGCTTTCTCCCGAAACCAAAAGAGTGGGAAGATATGGTTCAAGAAATCTCAGGGTCCTTTCCGTGACACACAGGCCAAGTTCTCCACCAGAGGCAGAGGGGGAAACTCACAGGGAAGATGCTCCGTTTGGGGCAGAGGAGGACCGTGTAACTAGGGTTCCAGGGAACCTTTCCCTGGTCAATCCTACCAGCGCTCCTGAAGAGCGGTGTAACTCCCTTCCTTTGGAGGTGGTTTGGGGACATTTCTCCTTGTCCCTTCTGCCTGGCTAACCATCACAACTGATTCTTGAGTACAAAGGATCATAACCAGAGGTTATCATATCCCCTTCGATCTTTGTCCCGTCCCTTCAAAAAATCTTCCCGACGTTCAAAGGGAAGAAGCAGCACTAGAGATAGAAAAGCTGCTAAGAAAAAGAGTCATCCAAATAGTCCCACCAGACCAGATAGGATCCGGATTCTACTCAAGACTATTTTTGGTGCAAAAGAAAACCGGGGACTGGAGACCAATTTTGGATCTCAGTGTATTGAACAAGTTTGTGAGAGTACAAAAATTTCGGATGGTCAGTATACAGTCTGTCCTTCCGCTTTTGGAAAAAGACGATTGGATGTGATCTATAGACCTTCAAGATGCGTACTACCACATAAAGGTGGATAGGCCATCAAGAAGATTTCTGCGCTTCTGTGCGGGAGCCAGTCACTACCAGTTCAGAGTACTGCCCTTTGGACTCTCCACAGCCCCCAGAGTGTTCACAAAGTGCATGGCAGTTTTCACAGCTCACTTGCGACTTCAAGGATTCCAAGTGTTTCCATACTAAGATGACTGGCTCATTTCCGACCCCACCAGACATCTACTGGAAAAAACCCTGGCATACTCTCTCCTCGCTGCTCAAAGGCTAGGTGTAACCATAAACTGGCAGAAATCCAATCTCACCCCATCTCAGTCAACAGAATTCATAGAGGTTATCTTGGACACAAAAAAACTGCAGAGCTGCTATTCCAGAGCACAGAATTTTAAGGATAAAGCAACAACTAATTCCAGTCCTTTCAAAGGAAAAATCCATGGCTCACTCGGTTCTACAGCTGTTGGGTTCCATGGCAGCCTCCATCACCATTGTTCCCCTGGCCAGGTTTCACATGAGGCTTCTACAATAGCTACTGCTCACCCAGTGGTATCCTTTTCAGCATTTTCTTTCAGCCATGATTTGAGTAACCCACAGGTGCAAACAGGATTTAAATTGGTGGATGACACACAGTCTCTCACAATGGTCTCACCCCTTTCCCCCCAGCAACCCAAGGCCACAGTGACCACGGACGTCTCCCTGATGGGGTGGGGTGGGGGGCTATGTCAGGAACAGACAGTCCAAGGCACTTGGTCCCAGCTGGAGGCACATCTGCATATAAATGTTCTAGAGCTGAGGGTGGTGCTTCTGGTGTTGTAAGCATTCCATCCCCTGCTGCCATCTGGGGCAATTGCGATTCAATCAGACAACATGGCGGTGGTCTGGTACATCAGCAAGCAAGGTGGAACCAAATCTTACCCCCTTTGTCGTGAGGCCATGAGGATATGGCAATGGGCGATGGCTACCAACCGTTTTCTTCTAGCAGTGCACATTCCCGGGAGTTTCAACGTGATAGGAGACAGACTCAGCAGGTGCATTCTGCAACCTCACGAGTGGTCCCTGAATCTCTCGATAGCGGTGGAGATCTTCCACCGCTGGGGCCGTCATTGCTGCGACCTCTTTGCATCCCCGACCAACTACAAATGCAGCAACTACTTCGCCTTGATTCCCCCTCCGGGACAGTCACCCAGGGACAGTCTAGTCCACGATTGGCCCTCAGGTCTTCTCTACGCATTTCCGCCCTTTCCTCTCATTCCCCAGTTTCTGAAGAAAGCCCGGCGGTTGAAGAGCAAGGTAATCCTCATAGTATCATGTTGGCCACGACATATTTGGTTCCCATTCCTTTGGCCTCACCTACTAGATCGAACATGGATTTTTCATCCAATCCCAGAGTTGATCTCACACCCACAGAATCTGATTCATCCCAAGCTGAACAGCCTGAAGCTAATGGCTTGACTACTCCAATTCCCTTGATTGCCAGGCAGAATGATCTTTCTTTACCAGTACGTGATATTCTCATTGCTTCTCATAAGTCTTCCACTAGAATTACTTATCTGAGCAAGTGGAAAAGATTTACCTGTTGGCTGAAAGATAAACAAGTAGACCATTTTTCAGCATCAGTGTCGATAATACTAGACTATCTGGCCGACCTGTTTCACTCGGGTCTGTCGGCCTTTACCATTAGAGTTCATTTGGCTGCAATTTTTAATTTTCATGAGGGTGTCCAGGATTCCTCTCTTATGTCCCATAAATTGTGCAAGATCTTCATAAAAGGTGTGAATCATCTGAAGCTACCTTTTAGAGAACCTATTCAACCATGGGATTTATCATTAGTTCTACAAGCTCTGACAATGGCACCTTTTGAACCAGCCTTGTTACCTCAAGTATTTGTCATGGAAAACCTTGTTTTTGGTCGCTATTACTTCTGCCAGACGTATTTCTGAACTTCAAGCTTTATGTATCAAGACTCCATACTTGATTTTTCATAGAGATAGAGTGTCTCTGAGAACTAATCCATCATTTCTGCCTAAAGTGATCTCTGAAATGTTCTAGAGCTGAGGGTGGTGCTTCTGGTGTTGTAAGCATTCCTCGCCTGAGGTTACCCCCATTGGGGGTTCCTCCTCCTGAGGGTTCTTCGGAGTTGTCTTGGAGGAACCCCCAAGGAAGAGATCGTGCAAGAGGGAAGCACGTGGACTCCCCTGAGTCTATTACATCAGACACTGATCTTGATGATGCAGAGGGGTCCCCGAGTCGCCCTCGGATGATGTCTCATTTGCAGACATCTTAGAGATCCTCAAACAACGAGGCGGATGGATATCCAAACCCCCCTCTGCTGATGAGTCGGTGCTCCTCAAGGCCTTTGGGGCTCAGCCTCGCTCCTGGGTGTCTCCGCCCTTGACGAGCTTCTGGATTTAGTTTGTCGAGGGCGGGAACACCCAGATACCGTGGAACCAGTCCCTTCGACCAAATAAATTTGTCTCCTCCCCACGAGAAGGAGTTCCTCACTAAAGGCGTGGCTGTAGATGCCATGGTGGTGGCATCTGCTACACAACAGGACGTGGCAGAGGCTTCAACGTCCATCCATCCTCTCTAATAAGGAGTCTAGGAGTATGGACAGATGCAGGGAGCGCACCCTGACTTCAGCGCCTTTACTTTTGGTCTCTGAATTATTTGGCACATTTTACCAGGCTTCAGAGGGATCTGGTCAAAGGAGTTGTCAGATTCCCTCTCGGTAAATCCTACCTGAGCAGCTAGCCCAGTCGGTTAGCTCTCAGTTGGCTATCCTTACGTCAATTTCTAACACTCGTCCATGAGGCTCATTTCCTATGCGGCCGAAGGCGGGTAGAGCGGCAGGCACAGGCGTGGCTCTCTGGAGACAAGCCTGGCTCCGCTTGTCAGTTTCATGGAGGCCTTCAAGTCTTCCTTCCATGACGCCTCCCTTTGATGGGTCCTCCTTGTTTGGACCCAAGGTTAAAGACACCCTTACCGCTGTGAGCAAAAGGGAAAAACTTTATCTGTCGTAGGTGCCCGTTATTCCACTCCCTTTCTCGGCCTTACCCAAGGCTAAAGGAGGGAAAATGTGGTTCCGCGCAAATCCCGTAAGTTTTTCTCCCAACAGCAGGAAGATTCCCTCCCAGAGGCAGAGGACGGGAAATTTTTCAGGGAGACGCGTCCCAGAGGCGGCAGAGGGCCCTGCACTTCTGGAGACCGCGAGTCCTTTCGGTGGCTCTTCAGCCTCCCACACGTCATGAGGGATTGCCCGGCTGTGCTGCTCGGAGCCAGTCGGGTGTCGTTTTGCTAAGCACCTAAAAGCCTGGGAGTCAATCACCAGGACAGATGGGTGCTTTTGATCATTGCGGAGGTTACACCATCCCATTCACATACTACCCACCGGTCCAGAAGAATCCCGGACCCACCACCCAGTCAAAGGGAAATGGCAGCCGCAGAAGCTTTAAAGCTGCTAGAAAAGGAGTCATCCAACCGTCCCTACAGACCAGATCGGATCAGGAAATTACTCCAGGTTCTTTTAGTGCCAAAAGACAGGGGACCTGAGACCAATATTGATCTCAGCAGACTGAACCAATCCACGAATCCAAATTCGAATGGTCACGTTACAATCCATTCTCCCATTGTTGGAGAAGGATGTTTGGATGTGCTCCATAGACCTCAAGGACGCCTATTATCACATACCGATACATCAGGCGTCCAGGAGGTATCTGCGCTTCAGCCTGGGAGTCAGTCATTACCAATTTAGCTCTGCCCTTTGGTCTCACCACAGCCCCAGGGTGTTCACCAAGTGTTTGGCAGTAGTGACGGCTCACCTGAGAAGTCTTGGATTCCAAGTGTTTCCCTATCTGGACGACTGGCTCCTGACTGCCACCACCAGGCATCTACTAATGGACAACCTCAAAGCCACCATCTCCTGGGTATTACCCTGGGATTACATTCAATTGGTCAAAGTCTGTCTTGCTGCCCTCTCAACGCATAAAGTTCATAGGAGCAGAGATAGACTCAAGATTGATGCGCCTTTCTTCCTGCCGAAAGGATCCAAACTTTACAGGGCCAAGTTCAAGCTCTGATCTCGAGATCCAAAGCCCCAGCCAGGATGGTTCTACAAGTTTTAGGCTCAATGTCTGCCACGGTTCTTTTAGTTCCTCTGGCAAGATTGCACATGAGGATTCTTCAGTGGCTATTGTCAACTCAATGGTCCTTTCAGGATCTTCCCTCAATCATCACATCATGATTACGGAAATATGCAAAAGGGACCTTCGCTGGTGGCTTCAGACATCCAATTTGGATCAAGGAAACCCTTTGTTCTTCCCTCTCCAGTGGTTACCCTGACGACAGATGCCTCCCAGATAGGGGTGGGGGGCATTGTCTGGGCAGGCTAGTTCAGGGCTCCTGGCTTCCAGACGAAGCTCTTCTCCACATCAACGTGTTGGAGATGAGGGCTGTACTTCTATCCTACAGGCCTTACACAGGTTTCTTCCTCAGGGCATCATCGCCATCCACACAGACAACATGTCGGTGGTCTGGTATCTGAACAAACAAGGAGGGACCAGATCTTACCCCCTTTGCAGAGAGGCCATGAGAGTGTGGGAATGGGCTGTAGCTACCAACCGCTTCTTGGTAGCGACCCACATTCGAAGGTCAAATATATTGGCCGACAAATTAAGCAGGACAATTCTTTCTCCTCACGAGTGGTCTCTAAACCAAACAGTAGCAGCTCAGGTTTTCAGGAGATCGGCGACGCCGTGCTGCCACCTATTTGCAACTCCACTGAACACCAAGTGCCAAAGGTTCTTCTCCTTGATTCCACATCAGGGAGTGCCAGCGATGGATGCTCTAGCACAACCTTGGCCAACAGGACTACTTTATGCCTTTCCTCCGATTCCACTTCTCTCCAAAGTCATTCAAAAATCTTCTCAATTGGGGTCTGCAATGATACTGATTGCCCCATACTGGCCTCGTCAGGTATGGTTTCCTTACCTGAAGAAGCATGCGGTGGACGATCCGTGGACTTTAGACCTAATTCGACCTGCTAATTCATCGGTCGGGACATCAGCATCAGTCCCTTCGATCTTTGAAATTGACAGCTTGGCTCCTCCACTTCTGACTTTAGTCAGAAGTCACACACTAGACCCGGAAGTTGTTCACATTTTATCTTCGCCTGACAAACCCACCACTAACAAATTGTACCTTAGTAAGTGGAAGAGGTTTGCTATCTGGGCTCAACTCAAGGGCTTAGACCCTATCACTGCTCCTATCCCAGAGGTTTTGAAATTCTTAACATCCCTGTTTAATCAAGGATCTTCTGTCTCTACTATTAAAGTCCAACTAGCGGCTATCTCTAAATTCCACTTAATCCATGGATCCTCCATTGATGAGCAGCAGACTATGCAAAACTTTCATTAAAGGTGCGGGCCTGTTAAGACCCCCAACTTTTCATCCTGCGCCCGTGGGATCTTGATTTGGTGCTTCGCATTAACATCTTCCCCTTTCGAACCGGCTGCTACATGTGAGTTAAAATATCTGTCTTGGAAAACTGCCTTCTTAGTTGCAATTACTTCTGCAAGAAGAGTTTCAGAGCTTCAAGCCCTGTCTATTAAGCCACCGTACTTGATTTTCCACAAGGATAGAGTATCACTTAGGCCTAATCCATCCTTTGTCCCAAAGGTCTGTTCTAGTTTCTGTCTCCAACAATCTCTAGAGCTACCAGTTTTCTTCCCAAAATTCTCCAATGAAGCAGAATACACTCTCCATAAATTGGATGTTCACAGGCAATTACGCTTCTATTTAGACAGGACTCAGCAACTCTGTAAGTCAGACCAGTTGTTTGTGTCCTTCTCGGATAATAAATTGGGTCAAACCATCACAAAAGCTACTATCTCCAAATGGATCAGAGGTTGGATAACTCAGGCTTATTCTTCTTCGAATAAGCAACTTACAACATCTATCAAAGCTCATTCTACCAGAGCTATGGCTACTTCTATAGCTTTTCATTCCAAGCTCGCTATATCGGAGATTTGTGCTGCGCTACTTGGTCCAATCCACACTTTCATTTCCCACTACAAATTGGATGTGGCATCTAAAGGACGAGCATCATTTGGTTCCACGGGTACTCAGGAGTGTTTTCCAGTGAGCCACCCAGGATTCAGGTGCTAGGACGCTGTCCCATCATTCAGAATGTAGGCGAGATAGGATCACATAACATCTTTTAGTTACGTACTCACCATAACTTCAGATGTTTGGGATCCATCTCGCCACATTCCTAAAACCCACCCTCCTTCCCCTGCCTTGGAGATCAGAAGAGATTGAACGGTTTGAGTTCTACTGTTTATCTTGTTTCATCTGACGATGTTATATAAGCAGGGCGTGCATGTGTGCATGTATGCGGACAAACTAGATCTGGGGGACTGGTAGTGGTGCATCCTGGGATATAGTAAGCTCAGCCAATAAGAGACTTCGCTCTTTGGCATAAGTTGCAGTCGGAGCCGAGGGATCGGCTCCGAACCCATCATTCAGAATGTAGGCGAGATGGATCCCAAACATCTGAAGTTATGGTGAGTACATAACTAAAAGATAATCGTACTAGGAGCGAGCAAGAAGGGAATACACTATCTGCGGTGGGAGTGCATTTTGTTACCCCTCAGCAGCAGTCTTCCCAGGATGCTTCTTCAGAGGGGGCACCTCTCGAGGCCAGGAGTGGGGACCTTGATGGATGCTACCCACCAGGCAATGGAGGTCCACAGAATCGGGGTTTCCATGGAGCCTTCTCAAGCATGCCCCTTCAGTGGCCCTGAAGGGTTGCCTGACTGAGCTGCTCTGGAGACAGTCAGGGGTTGCTTGGCTCTTCACCCAGAAGCTTGGGAGGCCATCACCTCAGACAAGTGGGTGTTAAGAGTTATATCCAGAGGCTATACTATTCTCCTTTTGAAATTTTGAGGTTTATTACAAACATCTCTCAGACTTTCCACCAGATCAGAAACCACATGCAGCCTTAGAGGTTAAGAAGCTGCTGACAAATTGAGTCATCCAAAAGGTCCAACTAGAACAACAAGAATTCAAGGTCTAGTCAAGGTATTTTTGGCACCAAAGAAGAACATGGACCTCAGACCACTTCTGAATTTAGGCAAATTGAATCCTTTCTTGAAACACACCAAGTTCCACATGGTCACACTGTAGTCCATTCTGTTCTACGTTTGCTGAGGAAGTACGAATGGATGTGCTCGATAGACCTCAAGGATGTCTACCATCATTAAGATAGAGAGGTGCTCCAAGATATTTCTTTATTTTCAGCCTGGGGCCAATCACTACCAATTCTGAGCCCTGCTGTTTCGTCTCACCACCTCCCCCTGGGTGCTCATCAAGTTCATAGCAGTGGTCACAGCCTGGCTCCTGCTGAAGAGCTTCCAGGTCTTCCTTTACCTGGACGATTGGCTTCTCACTACTACCACAAGAGTGTCCCCTGTCTTGATCAGGGACAGCTTACTCTATTTATGCGTCACCTTAGGGATTATAGTCAGTCACCCAAAGTCGAGTCTACAACCTGTTCACACACTAGAGTTCATTGCTTGCAACTTGGATACTGTCAGTCAGTTTGCCAGGGTTCCAAGGTCCAAAGTGATCAGCCTTTGATCTCAGTACTTGCTCCAACTCATGCGATCTTGAAACTCCTAAGCCACATGATAGGTTCATTGGGGTTGGTCCTTTTAGCAAGATACCATATGAGGGCTCTGCAGTGGACCCTGGCAGTGCAGTAGCCATAAAATTGACAAAAGTATGTCATGATCAGACTTGGTGGTGGTTGCAGACTCTTGTAGTGACCAATGGGAGATCATTTGTCCTTTATCCTTTCTGCGGCCATGGTCAACACAGATACCTCCCTTTTTGTGGAGTGGGGGAATTTTGGGGGAGAACAGTTCAAGGGTCCTGGTCTTATTTAGAGGCCGACATCTACATCAGTATTCTAGAGATGAGGGCTGTCCTCCTTGCTTTGCAGGCCTTTCAGGACATCCTCCCCACTGGTGTGATTTCAGTACAGACAGACAATATGTCTGTTGTGTGGTATCTCAACAGGTGTGGGGGAATATGCTCATATCCTGTTTCTCAAGAGACCATGAGGGTTTTTAGTGGGAGACTTCATCTCATCTGTTTCTGGTTTCAGGGCATCTCCTGGGGAAGTCCGGCATTCAGGCAGACAGCCTGAGCAGGAACATTCTGCTTTCTCATGCGTGGTCTCTAAACCTGAGAGTAGCAGCTCGGATCTTCCGGCAGAGGGGCTCTCTGTGTTGTGACCCCTTTGCCTTCCCATCCACCACCAAGTTCAGTAGCTGTTATGCTTTAGTCCATCCTCAGGCGCAGTCACCCAGAGATGCTCTGCTATATACTTGGCCCCCAGGGCTCCTGTAAGCTTATTCTCCAGTTCCTCTGGTGGTGAAATCTCTCCAGAAGGCAACCTGCTGCAGACTGACTATAATGTTCATAGCCCACTTCTAGACTCGTCAGGTGTGCTTCCCCTTCCTATGGTCTCTTGTACTCTGCTCTCCTTGGGTTCTAAATCCCATTTTGGATCTCATTCCTCATCCAGCCGGTCCAGATCCTCCAAATCTACATTACTTCAAGTTAACTGCATGGTTTCTCCTGTTCCCTTGATGGCTAAGAATCCCAAGCGTTCTTATAGGGTCATACATATTTATCTTCATCTGAAAAGTATTCTACTAGGAAAGTGTATTCCAGTAAATGGAGATGTTTTGAGCTTTGATTGGAATCTCAAGGTTTTGATCCCTTTTCCGCTCTTTTATAGTCTGTTCTGGATTTTCTTGCTGAGTTGTTTCATTCAGGCTCTAGTTTTTCTATGAGCCGCAGTTGGCGGCTATTTCTAACTTTCATGTCAGCAGGGATAATGTTCTTCTGCGGTTCTCAAAATTTCCAAGGCTTTCCCAAAGGTACCTTTTTTTGTGCCACCCAGTTCGGGTTCCGGTTGCGTCTTGGGATCTGCCTTTTTTGTTGCAAGTCCTGCAGATCTTTCCTTTGATCCTTCTGCTACTTTTGACTTGAAGTTATTGTCTTGGAAGACCTTATTTTTGGTGGCTGTTACTTTGGGTTTCAGGGTTACAAGCTCCTGAGCCATGTTCTGCCTTTTTGGCTTTCCATAAAGATAGGGATGTTATGTTGTCCTGTCTCGCCTTCATTCTTACAATGATGGGTTCGGAGCCAGTCCTCGGCTCCGACGCGGCTGAATTCATAGCTGAAAGTCTCAAACCTGGCTCGTGGCAAGAAGGTATACCACAACGCAGTGCTGTAATTCCCCAGATCTCTTTTGCTGTTTTACGAGGTTGGATGCGCTCATTTTGGCTGTGGCTAAGTTGTGACTTATTTGCTATTACCTTTTTCTCGTATTGTTATATTTGCTTATAAATAGCTTATTTCTTATTATATTTAACTTGTTGTGCCTTTTTGCTGCTCTCTGTTAGTTAGTGATAGATCTGATAAGAATTTAAAAAAAGATATGTTTACTTGGCCACAATTATTATTATTGTATTAATAATAGCACCAAATGAGTTAGAAAGAACGGTTCTTATAAATGTGGGGCATGCAACACATGCCTGAACTCCTGAATGATGATCATGTCCACATTCCAATGAGAATGATGCTGCTGAGAGCAAGGGAACATTTTAATTGTAATTCATTCGCAGTGTGGTATACCTGGGTGTATTTGCTGTGTGGGAAAACATTTAAGGGAAAACAAACTATAATATATATTAGAAAAGAATATATGAACACAAATACGATATTGAAAATGAAAAGAGAGTAATGCCTTAGTCAGGCACCCCTTTAAAGTGTAGTAACATGGTGGTCAAATTCTAGTCCTCTGAAAGGGTTAGGGAGAATCCAGAGGGAGCATCGTGAACTGATGTGGCAACTGGTGTTGGATGCTACCAGATTTCCTGGACTAAATGATAGTGTCAGTCTCAAAAGTGTACTTAAAATAAGAAACAATCAACTATAAAGATACTTAATTCCATCATTTGGTACTTTTGTCACCATCTTCTTGGGCTCTGTCAAGAAGTAATGTAGCTTAAATCATACCTTCATGTAAATGGTTTGGTGTAAGGGGTGTTTCAAGTTTCATACCAACATCAATTTTTATGTCAACATTTTTATGCTATATATTTCTAAGCTGGTATTTTGGATTCAAATGGTATTGATTTTCAATTTAACATTTTCTGACAAATTATTCTCTCAGAGATAGTTATGTTGATAGTGCTTAATCAATACTCTAGTTTTTAGAGTTTTTTAATGTTTATATAATATTCATATAAGAAGGGTTTTTAAGGAAATGGCTAAGCATATGTATTTATGTTTAATGTATGTAGTTAATATTGGTTATGCAATTTATTTTATTTTATGTATTTCTAAGCATTATATAGATATAGGTATTTTAAAACAGTTATTTTATTGTTAATTGACGTTTTAAATGGTTAATTAATCAATTAGTTGGCCTATCCCATGGATAAAGCCTGGGATACACCAGGCTAAAGCTTTTTGTTCGCTTATACTGGCTGTGATTATTAAAGCTTCGACTTTCATTCATTGGCTTTGGACTTACTATCTGTGGTGAATCTACCTTGTGGCTAATATATTTTGTATTGGACTTTGAACATATCACTATTTTTTGGCAACCCGAATCCGGAGTGATATCTGTTAATTGCTCACAGTTTTCCTGCTCTTCTGAGGTCTTTTTTTTTTGTAGATCTAAAGTAGTTTACTTCATTTTGTCTTCAACCTATGGGAATATGGATTTGAGCCGGCAAATATTACTAGCATCAGCTCTGAGCTCCAGACTCCTCCCCTTACCCATTATACACCTCCACTGCCTTCCATCCCCAGATCTCGTTTGCAGTGATTTGTTATACATCGTGTCTTCAGAGCTCCATCTAGCAATGGGTTATTTATCTACTGTAAGTTTAAAACTTGAATTTTCTTTCACCGATTTAGGTTAGTTTAGGTACCCCTTCTCCCCTCCCGTCACTTTGGCATTGAGTGTTGGTTTGTTTATGTAGATAGTTAGAGTAGCTTGTTTTGTGGTGCCCCTCCCCCCCTTTAGTATTGTCTATAGACTAGCGTGATGAGTGGGTGTGTGTGTGTGTCAAGAGTTGAGAAAGTTTTTGCCTGTCTTTTTGTAAGGCTTTCTTTCCTTTGCACAGGATGGCTGAAAAGCTAGTGTTCAAGCACTGCACAGAGTGTGGCCATAAGTTCTCCTCAGCGGAAGGCCACCCTCTGTGTGTGTTGTGCCTAGGTGTGGCCCACCTTAGTGTGGATTGCTCCATTTGTGCGGGTTTCAACCCCCAAGCTTTAAAAGATAGGAAGGCCAAGTTGGCCCTCCAAGGTCTTCTTCCTTTTACTGATCTGCCTTCCTCGTATTCGGCTTAGGTCACAGAGGCAGCTGTGACTGCCTCTCCCTCTTCTCTTCCTCTGGCCTCTCCTCCCTGGGACTCAAACTCCTGCATCTAAGCCTGTGGTAGCGGAGCAGAGGAGAGGTAGAGAACAGGAAAGAGAGTCGAAGATGAAGGAAAAGAAGAAGAGGTCCACGGACCTCGCTTCTCCAAGCAAGTCAACACAGATCTGTGACTCCCCTTGGCTTCGGTCTCCGAGGTTCTCCCCGGAGCCGGAGAAGGCACGTTCAGTCTCCCGGGCCTCGGATCCCCGACCCGCCAAGTCGGAGTCCGTGGCCTCGACACGGTCAACCCACTCCTTATTGGATATGGATCTGGATAAGATGATGAGGTGCTTTATCAGTACACAGATCCAGATGGGGGTCTTGCCAGCCCTCCTTTCTCTGGAGAGGGGAGTTCACTTCCTTTTTTTCAACCCATTTCTCTTTCCTTGATCTGAGCTTCGGCTTCGGAGTACAAAGATCCGAGGTTGGCCTTAATCAGGAGTTTGGCGCTGAATGATGCCTGGAGCATCTCTGATCCGACCAGTTCAGATCCGGGCTGCTGTCAGAGCCAGAGCTTAGGTGTCGGATCCGGGGAGTGGAACCTTTTCCATCGGCTCCAACGTTGTCGGCCGAGGTCCCCTCCCTCAGAGCTCCGTCCACTTCGGGACCGGCTCCAATTCTCGCGTCAGACCTAAGGAGATCGCCCTCCTTATTAGCTTCTCAGGAGGTCTGCTTTCCTTTGGCATTTGATGTGGTAGAAAGGGTCCTCTACATTAGATCGAGACCTCTGACTGCCCCCTTGGACTCCGCCCAGACCGCCTTGGCTCTTTCTACGGTCCCCATTGTCTTACCGGAGGGAAAGCCAGTGTCCAAAGAGCCCCAAATGGTTCCCCTGAGGAACATATGGCTTGCGAGCGCTCCCCTGAGAGCCCCACTGGAGATGTGCCTCGCAAGCATACGTGCAAGAAGAGGCACTTGGACTCCCCCGAGTCCCTAACCAAGGACACAGATTTAGATGATGGAGAGGGCTCCCCAAGATCACCTCCCGAGGATGTCTCCTTTGGAGACATCATGGAGATCTTGAGCCAGCGGGGAGGTTGGTCTGCCCTCAAGCCATCTTCTGATGAGTCTGTGTTCCTGGAGGCTTTCGGCACGGGCCTGTCTACTTCCTGGGTGTCCCCTCCCGTGGATCCTGTAGTACATTTGATCACCTCGTGTGCGTGGAATGAACCAGACACGGTGGAGCCTATCCTCAAACGACCCAATAAAGTTTTAAGCCCGCCCGTTGACAGGCCATCCTGGAAAATGCGCTCCTATGTGGACGTCATGGTGGTAGCCGCAGCCACTAAGAATGAACTTTCTCAGGAGAGTTCCTCGGTGCACCCTCCTGACCAGGAGTCACGGATGATGGACCGCCTAGGGAAGCGGGTGTATGCTTCAGCTACCTTCCCTGTCAGCGCCGTGAATTACTTGGCCCATGTCACTAGAATCCAACACAACCTAGTAAAAGAGCTGGAGGAGTCTCCACCAAAGTCCATGTTGCAGCAGGACAAGGCTTCGTTCTTTGTGAAAATGGCCACTTTAAAAGTGGTATCAAATACGTACATGCGACTCCTCTCCCATGCGATGGAAGGCACGGCTAGGGTGGCTGGGTCTGGCATGTCCATGAGGCGTAACCCCTGGCTCAGGTTATGTCAATTTGAGCTAATCGGAGGAAGTCGGAGGAAGGGCTCGGAGCTAACGAATCTGAGATATATAACATTAAGTATCCTGTTTTTTGCTTATTTCTGAGTTATTTATAGCACTTTTATTTTACTCACTGTGTGTGTGAGGTATTAAGTAGAATTTTCTACAACTAAGCATCTGGTTGGATTTGTTTGTTCTGATTTCCTGCTAGGAGTGTATCATGTAACTTGTTTGCATTTAAAAGCATTCTCTAGAATCTCCTTTTTCCTTTATCTGTTTAAACATTTCTACAGTTTTTTTCTACCTAAGTAGTGTTGGTAGTGTAGCATTGTCCATACTCAGGCTTTGCAGTTGCCCACCCCTACTGTAAATTTGATCTGGGACACTCCTTCCTGTCTAGTGTCATTACCTTATTCTACCTATTCCAGGGAGAACATTTGAGAAGACCAACTGAGTTAGCTTCTGCTCCTCTTTTCTCCTTTCCACTTTACAAAAAAAAAATCTAAGCTTGTTTCCTGCCTTTCCTATAAGTTGCCTAGTCCAGATACAGATTTGCTGTATCCAGGACTGTTTGTAAGCTTCTGAGCCCCCAAGCCTTTCTGTGTTGGAGGGAAGCCTTTTAGTTTAATTTTGTTTCTTAGAACTAGCCAGTTTTCTAGTTTCAGCACTCATATCTGTTTCTTTGAGCTGAGCACTTGTTCAGAACTCATTGTAAGCACTAAATAAGCTACAAATTACTACAGCACTCAACTTTCCTCACTTGTCTAGAGGAAACAGTTTTTAGTACTTAATAAATAAGCACCTTTCCAGGCATGTCTAAGGTCAGCTCCCGGTGTTTTCTCCTGTCTACCTGATGAATCTGGGCATCTTGGGGCAATGCAGCAATTGCCTCATGTGCACAGACAACCCTCTCCAACTATCACCCAACACTACAACCTGTGAGAGATGCACTTATATAACCAAACTGGAAGCAAAGCTCTCTTCACCCAAGACTGGACTAGACAGTCAAGAGGAGAAGGTAAACACTTGCACCACACCACACTCATCACATAGTCCCTCAAAACCTACACCACCAAAACACACACATAGAAACACAAAACACACACCTGCATTCGTGGAGGCTCTCAAAAAAAATCTACCCAAGCAACAGGGACCTCCAAAGCAGAAATGCAAGCAACCTCCACCCCCCAACACAACCCAGTGACAATTAGCATAAAACTCAGTGTGCCACTCAACCATAGCCCATAAGGCATAACAACATACCTAACACTCTAGTCATAGGTGACTCTGTAGTCAGGCACACTGATGTTCCACTCACCAGGCTAAACAAGGAGAAAGTCACTGTCAGCTGCCTGTCAGGTGCCAGGATCTGCCACATAACGCATGCACTCAGGTCACTCCACAACAAGTATAAATATGACTCTGTCTTTGTCCATGTTGGTGTGAATGACCTGAGATATACCTCCCTAGACTACATGAAAAGAGACATGGAGGAGCTTTCTGATCTTGTAGCCCAGGCAGGTATGACCCTAGCCCTGAGTAGCATCCTGCCATCACCCAGAATGATACCACAGTACAAGGACAAAATGATTGACTTCAGCAATTGTCTAAGCTTCTGGTGTCATTCTGAGGGGATCCAGTATCTGTCTGCCTTGGATGACATGATCGACAAACCACGATGCTTTGCCAGAGATGGCCTGCACCTGTCGCCCTTGGGATTTTGGATACTGGCTAAGGCTCTTGCCACCCCTATAGTCCCTTTTTTAGGCAAGATTCAAATGACAAATTCACCACCATAACAGGTACAAGCAAGCAAAATCTGAGGGTAATGCTACTCAATGTTAGAAGTCTAAACCTAAAAATGCACTCACTCGAGGCACTCCTTAAAATGGAGAACATCGACATCTGTGCAGTGACAGAGACCTGGTTCAAGGCTCCAGAGAACACCCCTGCATTGCCAGGCTATAATTCATACCACACCTTTCGGCCACCTAACTTGGACCGAAGCATTAGAGGCAGAGGTGTGTCCATACTCATTAAGGATACCCACACCTCCAGGCTAGTTGCTCAGCGTAATGCATCTGAGATTATCCAAGTGCAACTAACTCTGGGCAAGGCCGGAATGCAAATTGTAGCTTGCTACAGATCCCCCACCATGCCCCAGGATTCTCACTCCTCATTTCTTGATACACTGGAAAATATTAGTGTACAACCTAACACCCTAATAATGAGAGATTTCAACTACCCCACCATTAACTGGGAAAACTACTCATGTACCAACTCTTATGCTCAATTTTTTCTGGAATTCATAAATTCCAATGCCTTGGATCAACTTATCCATACTCCCACCAGGGGCAGCAATATCCTAGACCTGGTCATTACCAACATGGGCAACCGGTGTTCCACTCCAGAGGTTAATTCCTTGTTGGTCAGTTCCGACCACAAGCAGATCACCCTAGACATCCACATCCCAGCCCCATCCCCATTAGGGAAACCAACATAAAAAATTCTCCAAAACCAACTTCACGCTTCTTAAGACAGAAGTGGCACACATGACGACACCCATGCTGACGGACAATAGTGATACGACTGCTGAATCCTACACAATTGCACTTTATAAGCACTTACACGAGTGCATGGATCATGCAATCCCTAACAGAACCAAGATGCTGTCCTCCAAAAAAAGGAAGCCAATCTGGTGGTCCCCTGCTATAAACAAACTCTACAACAGTAGAAAGAAACTGCTGCAAAAAAGAGTAAAATCCCATGATTGGAGGAACTCCATGGTTAGCCTCAGTAAGAAGCTGAGATCCCTCATAAAATCCTCCAAAGCTAGTTACGAAAACAAAATCGTCACTGATTCTAAAGACAACCATAAAGCATTCTATAGCTATGTCAAGAATCTCAATGGCAACACTCAGATCTGCTCTGAGTTACAGCACAATGGCACTAAATATACAGAACCAACTGATATTGCCAATATCCTGGCAGATAGGTTCAGTGCTAACTTTACCCCTCTCTCATCCCCTAAAGGGCACATCTCTATACTGGAAGAATGCGAAGTACCTGTAATCACGGCTGCACAGGTAAAAAACACACTCTTCAAAGCCAAAAACACAGCATCCATGGGACCTCACAACATCCCAGGCTGTGTTCTACATGAACTATAGAATGAACTGGCACCCCACCTAAGTAACATGTTCAGTTATAGCTTCACCTCAGGCTTTGTGCCCACTGAATGGCGCACAGCAACAGGTATCCCACTCCACAAAGGGGGAGCCACCACGGACCCCAGAAACTACCGCCCCATTAGCCTGACGAGCCTGGTCTGCAAGGCTATGGAGCGTATCATCATGGAACTTATAAACAATGACATTGGTAATCTCCAAACTCTGGACCCTTCCCAGTTTGGGTTTGTAAAATGCAGATCATGTCTCCTAAACCTGATAGACTTCTTTGAAGTGGTCACCAAAGTTGTAGATGATGATAAGGTGGTACACACAGCCTATCTAGATCTCGCCAAGGCTTTCAACACAATCCTCCACTCTGGAATTATAGACAAACTCAGTAAGCTAGGTATAAATCCCTATGCCACAAGATGCGTTGCCAACTGGCTCACTGACCGAACACACACTGTGAAAGTAGCAGACTCTAAATCCAACTTCAGGCAAGTGACAAGTGGAGTACCACAGGGTTCAGTCCTAGGTCCTCTCCTGTTTGGTATCTACTTGTCTGAAGTACAGGCTAACACAGAAGGTCTTTGGCTAACAAAGTTCACAGATGACTGCAAACTAAGAGCCATAATCAAATCTCCTAACGATGTGGACATCCTACAAAAAGGCCTCACTGAGACAGATGACTGGTGTCAAAGCCATGGCCTCAAGCTCAATGCCAAAAAGTGCATTGTCATCCCTTTTGGTAAAAACTCTGTACCCTTGAACTAACACATAGGTGGTAGTCTACTTAACACCGAAAGTGTGATAAGAGACCTTGGGACACAGGTGGACAGTAGTCTCTCCTTTGATAATCACTTCGCGACAGTGGTCAGGAAATCCTTCTACGTGGCACTCCTCATCACAAAAGGTTTCTCATCCAGGAAAAAAGTTCATTGTTCCCCTCTACTCGTCAGTCATTAGACCCATTATAGAGTACAACACCCCTTTTCGTATATACCTCACAAGACATCTACAACAACTGGAAAAGCCATAGAAATACCTTACAAAGAGGATTACCGGCCTCAAACAGATGCCCTACGCAGACTGCCTCAAAAAACGCCAGCTTTACTCTGTCGCATAGCGCCTTCTCAGTGGCAATCTCTGCCTAACATACAAAGCTATGTCAAACCCAGAGCTGTTGGACATGCTCCACATAAAGGAATCCCAATCCCTATGAGCTACACGCTCTAGGGACCTAAACCTTGTCACCACAATAAACAGAACATGTTGGAGGGATAGATTCCTGTCTCACAGACTTCCCATACTCTGGAACAAACTACCTATCTATATCAAACAAAGCTCCTCATTAGCACTCTTCAAGAAAAATCTTGATGATTGGATGGGAGGTAGGAAATTCACCCCGGGGATCACTTCTGTGGCTCTGCTTGACAGGGGCACAGGAAAATAATTTTCTTGGGTGGCAAAAGCCAGGGTACTGTTTGGCTAGGCTTATATAGGCCCTAGGCCCAGTAGCCTAGTACCTGCCTATGAACCTATGAACCAAATCCTTTAAGGCATTTTTTGCCAATGCCCCTTATGACGGCTCGACTCTTTTTGGTAAGACCGCTAAGGAGACACTAGTCCATAGTGAGAAGGACGGGAAGACACTGTTTGCCATTGAAATCCGCTTCTTTAACCCTGAAAGGTCTTTTTCCCGGAACCAGAGAGGGCAAAAGAAGATGTGGTTCCTTCCGGAAGTCTTAGTCAGTATTCCCGGGACACTCAGGGCTCTTTTTCCCCTAGTGGCAGAGGGGGACAGATCGGGCGCCAGCCCAGAGGCAGAGGGGGTCCGCAAAACTTCGGGTCTCGAGAACCGTTCTCAGATAGACCGGGGCAGCAACCCTGAGGTGTTGTCTGGCTGCTCTACTCTGGAGTCAGTCGGGGGACGATTGTCCTTGCACCCAGCGGCATGGGAGTCCATAACAGTGGACTGCTGGGTGCTCCTAATCATATCCAGAGGATATTCTATCCCCTTCGTGGGTTACCCCATATCTCCCAAACACCTCCTGGACATTCCACCCGTACAAAGGAGGCAACAGCATAGGAAATTTCTAAGCTGCTAGTAAAATGAGCCATTCAAACTGTCCCCCCATATCAGTCTGGATCGGGCTTTTACTCCAGGACTTTTTTGTGCCAAAGAAAACGAGGGACTTAAGGCCCATTCTGGACCTCTCTACCCTGAACCTGTCAGTTGCCAAAGAGAAGTTACAGATGGTCACAAGAGAGTGACTAGATGTCCTAATTAGACCTCCAGGATGCTTACTATCACATAAAAATGTACAAAAGCTCCAGGAGGTTCCTCTGCTTCCGACTAGGGGGCAATCATTATCAATTTCGAGCCCTACCCTTTGGTCTCACCACAGCCCCCAGGGTGTTTACCAAAGGGATGGCGATTGTAGCGGCTCACCTGAGGCTTCAGGGGATTCAGGTCTATCCATACCTGGACGATTGGCTCCTCACTGCTCCCACCAGGCATCTACTTTTCCAAATCAGGGATTACTTTCAGACACTTGCCCTGAGTTTGGGTATGACAGTCAGCGCATCCAAAGCTTTCCTAGATCCTGTACAGGTAATAGACTACATTGGTGCCAGGATAGATACACTACAGTGCAAAGTATTCCTTACTTCGGAGAGAGTTCAAAACCTTGGGATGCATGTCTCCCTAATCTACCTTTCTCACCTCTTGATTGCGGAATCAGTGTTGAGGGCCCTAGGCTCGATGGCGGCGACCATAAATCTTCTTCCGTGTGCTCTGATACACATGCAGATTCTTCAGTGGACTCTAGTGGTTTAGTGGTCCCTGTTGGAACTACCGCTAACTTATCCTATCCACTTACATCGAGTGTGTCGTTTGTCCGTCATATGGTGGATGAGCTCTCTAGACATTTTGGAGGGATGAACCTTTGTTCCAGTCCTAGCCCAAACCACAGTGACCATGGATGCCTCACAACTCGGTTGGAGGGGGTCATTGTTCGGGTAGGACAGTCCAAGGCCTGTGCCTCCCCCATAGCGACCAGCTTGCATATCAATGTCCTAGAGATGAGGGGGGGGTTCTTCTAGTGTTGCAGGCCCTTCCTGCCTTTTTTCCTCTGGGGACGATTGCCATTCAATCAGCCAACATGTCAGTAGTCTGATATATCAACAAACAGGGAGGGACCAGATCTTACCCCCTTTGTCGCGAGACCATGAGAGTGTGGGAATGGGCGATCTCCATCGGTCGCTTTCTCATCAAAATGCACATTCCGGGATGGTCCATCATTCTAGCGGACAGGCTAATTTGGACCATTCTGATGCCTTACGAATGGTCTCTGAATTTGTCAGTAGAGGAACAGATCTTCAGCAAGTGGGATCAATCTTGCTGCGATCTCTTCGCATCTCCTTCCAACGCAAAGTGCAGCAGGTTTTTCGCTCTGAACCCCCTGCAGAGGGAGTCCCCCAGAGATGCTCTAGTTCATGCTTCGCCTCCCAGTCTTCTGTATGCTTACCCGCCAGTTCCTCTCATTCCGAAGTTTCTGCAGAAAGCATGTCATCTGGGGGCAAGGTGATCCTCATTGCCCCATTCTGGCCTTGCCAGGTATGGTTTCCCTTCCTTTGGTCTCACCGTCTGACTCCACCTTGGATCCTAGATCCCATTCAGGATCTGATTTCACACCCCTCGGGGGTGCCTCATCCGAGTTTGGACAGCCTGAAGCTCATGGCTTGGCTGCTCCAGTTCCCGTAATTGCTAGGACTCCCAGACTATCCTCCTCAGTTACATCTGTTTTGGTAGCTGCTCATAAGTCTTCAACCAGAAAGGTATATTGCAGCACTTGAAAATGTTTTTCTTTCTGGGCCTCTCAGAGGAGTTTAGACCCTTTCACGGCTCCTATTTCCACTATTCTTGATTTTCTAGCTGATATTTTCCAGCATGAAGTTAGTTCTTCTACTGTCAAAGTTCAGTTTGCTGCCATTTCCCATTTTCATGTGGGCGAGAATTCTGCATCCTTAGCACCTTGCAGACTGCATAAAACTTTTATCAAAGGCACCTTTTTGCTATGCCCCCCGGTCAAAGATCCTGTTCCCCCGTTGGACCTTACTATGGTTCTCCAATCTCTGGTTGCTCCGCCTTTCGAGCCTGCTGTAACTGCAGATCTAAAATTTTTATTGTGGAAAACAGCTTTTCTGGCTGCTATTACCTCTGCTAGAAGGGTTTCGGAATTACAGGCCTTGTCCATCAAACATCCGTACATGATTTTTCATAAAGACAGAGTTTCCCTTCGAACCAATCCATCTTTTCTTCCTAAGTGGCATTACCAGTTAATATCAAGCTATAAATTAGCCTGTGTTCTTTTCCAATTTTACGAACAAGATGGAATACAATCTACACATGTTTGGCTGTTCATAGACAGTTACGATTCTGTTTACACAGGACAAAAAATTTTCGTAAATCTGATCAATTGTTTATTTCCTTCTATAGACCCTTTTTGAGGAAATTTATTTCCGAAGTCACTATAACTAGATGGATTTCTTCATGCATCCTGCAGGTCTATAAGGACAAAGGCATGTCTCCTCCAGGTCAGGTAAAAGCTCATTCCACTAGGTCCATGGCTACATCTGTGGCTTTCTAGTCTAGAGCATCTTTGGATGACATTTGCTCTGCAGCTACTTGGTCCTCATCTCATACATTTATTTCTCATTACAAATTGGATTTGACTTCCAGAAGGAGAGCATCTTTTGCCTCCGCGGTGCTCTGGAATCTCCTTCCATGAGGGCCTCCCAGGAGTTTAGTAGTTGAAGACTCTGTCCCACAGGTTGAAGACCAAATGAAGCAAACTACTTCCATCTGAGGAGTTGTACTTCATTTGTCTTCAACTGTCCCACCCTCCTTCTCCCAGACTTTGGGCGCATGTTCAGCCTACAGGCTGCAGTACAGGTCACAAGTATGTTATCAGGATGGGTTCTAAGTATAAGTTCAGCAAACTTGATCTGGGGACGGAAGACAGTGGAGGTGTAGTATGGGCAAGAGGAGGAGTCTGGAGCTCGGAGCTGATGCTAGTAATATTTGCCGGCTAGGATCTGATACGGATCCGTATTCCCACAGGTTGAAGGCAAATGAAGTACAACTACTCAGATGGAATGTTATGGTAAGTTTGTTTGTTTGTGTCTTTCGACTTTTCCCGGTTAGGGGTCGCCACAGCAGAACTCCGGTCTGCTAATGATTGGCAGTAGAGTTTTACGTGCTGGCTTTTTTCCCCTTTAGCATGGCTTTTGCCATTGCTTTGTAGGCCCTTTCGTATCCCTTGTAGTGGTTGTTGTTTTGTCTGCTAGTTTCTTTATAGCTTGTTTAAGTTAGAGAGCTTTTTGCCCGTTTAAGTTAGAGGGCCTGTAGTGTATTATTGTCTTGTCTAGAAAATAGAATGGTTTGAGTTAGAGGTTCTGTTTTTCTTCCCGTTTGTCTTTCCTTGTGTTTGTCCCATAGTAACTTTTGGTGTAGCTTTAGCTCTTCATTAGGATTTAGCTAAAATGTTTCTTGTTGTTGTTGCTGTTGTCTTTGGGGTCTTACCTTAAATATGTCCAAAGAACCAAAAGAGAGAGAACTTAAACCTTCGGGCTTTTAAAAAAAATGTCAGAAGTGCTCACAAAAAAATGTCCATAACAGATCGACATTTTATATGTGTTTATTACCTTGGTGCCATTCATCTCCAAGAAGACTGCACGTTTTGACACTCTTTCAGTGCTAGAGTACTTCAGGAAAGGAAAAACAAACTGATTCTGAAAGGGCTCTTAAAGACGTCTTTTGAGGAAGCCATACATAGTTCTTCCTCTTTTTCGTCTCCTTATTCTAAAAAGGATAAGTCTCAAAAAAGACTTTCACCTGCAACATTGGCTCAGTCAGAGCCGCCATTCAAACTTCCAAAAATTTCCAATGCCACTACTTCCTCGGGTTCACAGTCCTCAGAGCCGTCAGAGGCCATTTTGATTGACAGGCCTGGTACTTCAGCTCCAAAGCCTTCGGAGCCGCAAGATGCCTCCACTCAGAATCGGTCCATGGATATTTTGCCGGTTTCTTGGACTTTGAGATCTTTAATCCCTCATAGGTCTCGCTCTCCATCCCTATCTTCCAGGTCCACCAGGAGCTTTTCAGATGATGACATGGAACAGGTGGTGTGCAGACTTCTGAAGTCGCCGGCACTAACTAAATTATTCTCGGCTCCCACTCATTTGGTCTCGGAGCCTACTGTACCCACTGTTCCTCCTCCAAGCCAAGCTGGTCCTTCGGAGCCGGTGCTTGGTACCACTTACTGTAGATATGTCGGTTCTGGGACCCCCTTCGGTGTTCATGGAGCTGACATCTACTCCGACTCTCTCTTTGCCATCTGGGGAGTTTGGGAGCTGGGGTTCCCTGGTCGGCCATGGGGGGATTCTCGGCCCCAATCTTCGGAGCCAAGTCTACCTCTTGGAGCATCAGCCCAGGTTAGCTTGGCTTCCACATCGGCCCCGGGTCTGATCTCGTTGGTTCTGGTGCCGTCCTCTGTCTCGTCGGAGCCAAGGGAGTCTTTGGAGCCAGCGGGATCTGCCTTTGAGCTGATGAGGAGTGTGTTGTCTACTCATTCAGCACCACAGAAGGATACTAGTACTCGTCCCCCTAAGGCACCGGCTACTGTCTCAACACCACCCATTCCACAGGATAGCAGAGATCCACAGCCTCAGGATCCCCCAATGGGCGAACCCCTATCCTCTGAGGCCTCCCCAGGGTATCCTTCTGAGAAGCCACCTCGGAAGAGAACCTGCAAGAGGAAGCATGTTGACTCCCCAGACGAGTCCATCACTTCAGACACTAACCTCGATGAGCCGGAAGGGTCCCCACGCTCGTCCTCTGATAATATCTCATTTGCAGATATTCTAGAGATCCTCAAACAAAGAGGTGGCTGGCAGGCCACCATCCCTTCTGATGAGGATTTAGTGAACCTGAAGGCTTTCGGATCTCAACCTTCAGCCTTCTGGATGTCTCTGCCTTTCGATGAGCTAATGGACCTGGTTAGTCAAAAGGCGTGGGAGTCACCTGACACTACAGAACCAGTCCCTCAGAGGCCAAACAAATTTTTGTCAGCTCCTTCGGGCAAGGATTTTCTAACTAAGGGGGTACCGTAGATGCTATGGTGGTGGCAACAGCCACCAGAAGGAACTTGCAGAGACTTCCTCATCTATTCATCCTCTGAATAAAGACTTTTGAACGATGGACATATACGGGAACCATGTCTTTTCATCAGCGGCTTTCTCACTGTGATCGCTGAACTACTTATCCCACTTTACAAGACTACAAAGAGATCCCCTGAAAGAGCTACAAGGTTCATTAGCTGCAAGGGTGAATGAGAAGATCTCCTCCCAGCTGTCCACCTTAAATTCCATTGTCAACTTTTCCATGAGGGTCATATCCTATGCAGCAGATGGAGCGAGCAGGGCAGCGGGTTCCAGAGTTTCCCTTAGGAGACACTCCTGGATGCGCTTGTGCAGTTTTTCAGAGCCCTTTAAGTCTATGGTTCCCCACTCTTTGGACCCAAAGTAAAAGACACTCTAACGCAGTAAGAGCAGGAATGAAAAACTCTCTCTGCCGTTGGAGTACATTTTTCTGTACCTTCAGGACTTAATTCTAAAGGCCAGAATAGCTGAAATATGTGGTTCAAAAGATCCCAGAGAGTTTTCCAGGACGCACGGGGTGATACCTTGCCCAAGGACACGGTGGGAGGTAGTAACGGTAGACTCCACCCCAGAGGCAGAGGGGGGCTGCAAAACCAGGGTGACTGTGATTCCTTCCTGAAAGGAGGCCCGACTGCTGTACTCTGGAGGCAGTCGGGGGACGTTTTTCAGTGTACCCAGATGCCTGGCAAAATATCACAAGAGACAAATGGGTACTAAATATAATATCCAGAGGATACTGCTTCCCTTTTTCCAACCCTGTCCCACAGACCAAAACAATCTCAGATGTTCCACCCAATCTAAGGGAACAAGCAACTATAGAGATTCAAAAGTTGCTCCACAAAAGACTCATCCAAGAAGTCCCCGCAGATCAAATAGGATTCAGAACTTACTCAAGATTCTTTTTGGTGCCAAAAAGAACAGGGTACTAGAGGCCCATATTAGACTTAAGCAAGTTAAACGACTCTGTCAAGAAGTCAAAGTTCCGAATGGTGACACTGCAGTTTATCCTTCCCTTTTTAGGGAAAGACGATTGGATGTGCTCGATAGACCTTCAAGATGCCTACTACCACATAAAAATGAACAGGACATCAAGAAGGTACTTACGCTTCCGGCTGGGAGCCACCCATTACCAGTTCAGAGCTCTGCCCTTTGGTCTCCCTACAGCCCCCAAAGTGTTCACCAAATGTATGGCAGTAGTCACGGCTCATCTGAGGTGTCTAGGATTCCGAGTGTTTCCCTATCTAGATGACTGGCTCCTATCTGCCACCACCAAGCATCTACTCCTACAAGCCAGGGATCTAACTTTGGACATTTGCAATCAGCTGGGTATTACAGTAAACTTTCAAAAATCTACCTTGTTGCCCTTTCAACATATTACATTTATAGGCACAGCTCTCGGCACCTCCTCCATGGTAGCACGTCTTCCAACAGAAAGAGTTATAGCACTCAGACAGCAGGTACTACACCTCCTTCCCAAGATGAAAGTGAAAGCAAAGATAATTCTAAGATTGCTAGGAACAATGGCTTCCATGATTACACTGGTCCCTCTTGCCAGAATGCACATGAGGATCCTTCAATGGCTATTGTTCTCCCAATGGTCACTTCAACAAGAGCTTCTGATGTCTCACCTGATCAGAATAACGGAATCTTGCAAGAACGACTTAAGATGGTGGATGCACTCCACTCATGTGACAATAGGCAGACCCTTTGTTCCACATCATCCCATAGCTAAAGTGACCACGGACGCTTCCCAGATAGTGGGGGGGGGGGGGGATTATCTGGGAAGAACAGTCCAAGGTACATGGCAATAACACGAGCCTCACTTGCATATAAATGTTCTAGAGATGAGAGCAGTGCTTCGTGCGTTGCAAGCACTTCAAGACTCTCTCCCTCTAGGGACAATTGCAATACAGTCAGACAATATGTCTGTGGTTTGGTACATATACAAGCAGGGGGAACCAAATCTTATCCCCTTTGTCAAGAAGCCCTAAGAGTTTGGCAATAGGCAGTTTTTTCCCAGTGCTTTCTAATTCCGGGGAAGTCCAACGTCATAGCGGACAAGCTGAGCAGAGCAATTCTAATGCCTCACGAGTGGTCTCTCAATCACAATATAGCGGAAATTATTTTCCAAACATGGGGACATGAATGCCAAGTGCAGCAACTACTTTACCCTAATCCCCCCTCCAGGGGAGACACCGAGAGACCCACTTGCTCATGATTGATCCTTGGGACTTCTTTATGCTTTTCCTCCTTTTCCTCTTATACCCAGAGTAATTCAGAAAGCAGGATAATTCTCATTGCTTTTTACTGGCCTTGCCAAGTTTGGTTCCCCTTCCTTTGGCCTCATCTTCAGGAGAAGCCTTCGACTCTGGACCCAGTCCCAGATCTGCTGACTCAAATGTCAGGGGAGCTTCATCTTTCTCTCCACACCCTAAAATTGACAGCTTGGCTGCTCCACTTCCCAATTTAGTCAGGCTTCACAATTTCAGTCCTACAATTAGACATATCTTAATGTCCTCGCATAAAGTCTCCACTAGAAAGCTGTATTGTAGTAAATGGAAGAGGTTTTCCTTCTGGGCTCAAGTTAGGAACATTGATCCTTTTACTGCATCTATTCATTCTGTTTTGGAATTTTTGCCGGAATTGTTCCAACAAGGTTCAGCTGCAGCAGCTATCAGGATTCATTTCAAATTTTCACGTTGGTGATTCTACTTCCAACTTTATGCCACATAGGTTGTGTAGAGCCTTCTTAAAAGGTACCTCCTTATTAAGACCTTCCTTTAAGGAAACCCTTTCTCCTTGGGATCTAAATTTTGTTCTCTCTCATCTCACGTTACCACCCTTTGAGCCCTCGTCATATTCAGACCTCAAGTTAATTTCCTGGAAGACCTTGTTTCTAGTGGCTGTAACGTCTGCTAGAAGAGTGTCAGAGTTGCAAGCTCTTTCTATTAAACCACCATATTTGATTTTCCATAAGGATAGAGTATCCTTATGTACTAACCCAGCCTTTCTACCTAAAGTCGCTTCTCCAAACAACATAAACCAATCTATAGAGATTCCAGTGTTCTTTCCTAATCATAGCAACAAGGCAGAGTACAAATTACATCAACTGGACATGCATAGACAACTCAGATTCTGTTTGCATAGGACCAAAAACTTCAGAAAATCTGACCAATTATTCGTATCCTTCTCTGATGCAAAAAAAGGAAGCTTGGTTTCAAAAACTTCTCTTTCTAATTGGCTTTCTAATTGTATTGCATTCATCTATAACTCAAATCACAGAGATTTACCCTTCAAAGTGAAGGCTCATTCCACTATAGCAATGGCCAGAATTCCCATGGATAATATTTGTGCAGCAGCTACTTGGACTACTCCACATACTTTTATCACTCATTACAAAGTGGATTTGGCCTCCAGGGACAGGGCCTCCTTTAGTTCCACGGTGCTTAAAGGTGTACTCCCGTGAGCCACCCAGGGTAAAGGTGCTAGGGACTCTGTTCCATATTTGTAAGAATGAAGGTGAGATAAGACAACATAACATAAAGAAGTTATGTACTCACCATAATGTTTCATGTTTGTTATTCATCTCGCCATTCATTCTTTCGAACCATCCCTCCTTCCCCCTACCAAAGACTCCTTGTGGACCTGGTAGATTTTTTTTTACTACTTTCAGGAGTTCTTTGCCTCAACTTGTTTCTCCTTCCAGTATGTATGGTATAGACTTGGATATATGTATATATGTGTATATTTGTAATATGTATATAGTGTACATATCGTTCAGTTGTAGCAGCAAACAAGATCTGGGGAATTACACCACTGCATTGTGGGATACCTTATTGCCACTAGCCAGTTTGAGACTTTCAGCTATGTATTCATCTGAGTCGGAGCCAACCCATCATTGTAAGAATGAACTGTGAAATGGACAACAAACATGGAACATTATGGTAAATACATAACTTCTTTTTTTTTCTCTGTATCAGTCCATCTTTTTTGACCAAAGTGGCTTCATAGAGTAATCACAATAGCTCCATTCACCTTCCTGTGTTTTTTCCAAATTTTTCAAACAAGGGTGAATACTTTCTGCATTGTTTGGATCTGCATAGGCAATTAAGATTTTATCTGGACAGGACCAAGACCTTTAGAAAATCTGGTCAATTATTTGTTTCCTTATCAAGATCTAGGTTGGGCAAATCTAAGCTAAAAGTGATTTTATCCAAATGGCTATCAGGCTATATCTTTTTCGCTTGTACCTTGAGAGACAAGACCTTGCCTGGCAAACCTAACGGTCATTCTGCTAGAGCTATGGCTACTTCTATGGCTTCCTTTTCCAGAATATCCATGGATGACATTCATGCAGCAAATAACTTTGGTGGGCATTCATATCTTTGTTTCTCATTACAAGTTGGATATTCAGTCTAGATCCAGGACTTCCTTTAGCTCCACCATGTTGCAGAGTATCCTTCTGTAGTTCCTCCCAAGAATTTTTACTTGGCTAGGGACTCTGTCCTACAGATTTATGAAGGATGGAAAAGACAACATCAGATATGAAACTTATGTACGTACCATAATGATAACTTCATGTTGTCTTTTTCACTCCCCCCCACCACCACACTGCCCCCTCTTTATCTTAATGGACTGGGCAGTGGAAGTCTTCTTCTACATGTCCTTGGAGTCCCTTTTCCTCCTTCTTTTGGGTGTATTGTAGTTTAGAGCTTGTTTTAAATAGGGCAGACTCAGTCACAGGGGTTGGATGAGGAGTGGAGGATTGTGAGCAAGGAAGGCAGAGTCTGCCGAGTTGAAAGTCTGAAGGATTTGGCCGGTATCAGAGCTGAGTCAGATGTGATAATCTCACAGGTTGAACTAGTTGAAGACAGACAAAAGGATCTATTATTATGGTATGTACATAATTTTTGTTCTTCCACCATTCAGAATTTTTTTTCAGCAAAATCTGATACTTGATGACATCCATACATCTGATCTCTGTATGGTGTGATGTACTTGCTGTGGCTTCGTAAGTATGCTCATCCTCAGAGTCAGTCACTTCTTTCTTGCTGTTCACGTAGTCAGGATCCTGATCTTGTCTAAAGTCCAGCATTTTCATACTTAAAAATCACAGTAATTGAGTGGCCGTGAAATTATTGGTCAAGACTCACCTCCTCATTGCCTGCATTGTGTCAGGGAAGAACTTGAACTTAATAACTGCTACAAGTACCAGAGGCTCTACCTGTCTTCTCAGTGTTGAAGGAGGGAAAAGTTGCTAAGTGTATTTGCGGAGTTAGTGATGAAAAGGTTTAATAAACAAGATGAGTTGTGAAGACGTAGAATTTAATTCAGTGCACATCTAAGATGCAGTAGTAGCTTCACAGGGATACACGCGTACTGTTCCCAGACTAAACTGCTGCAAAAGCACAGAGTCTTGGCCATAACTGCAGATACTTCTCAAAAAGGTTTAAAAAGGAAAGAGTGCAATACAAGTCTCCCATAAAATAGATGCTGCTGTAAAAGTGAAAGCACCAAACAGCATAAGAAAGTAAAAACTTAACAGATGTCAGTTAAGAAGTCTTCATGTGTAGACTGAGAGATTCCTCTTCTCAGGTCCAGTTATAAATTAGAATGCCGCTACATTGCCAGGCAGTAGGTGATGTCCGTCTGACCTCCCCATCCAGCACCACCAGTAGACCCTACATGTCATGAACTTGCCCTTGACTAGTTAGGGACTGAACCCCAACTATTCTTTAGCCTCATTCTAGGTGCTTGGCATTGATGGGGGTATCCAATTTGCTTCCATCCTGAGGATGAATTTCTTCAGCTGTGTGCTGCCTTATCTTCAGATGATTGGCTGAAACTCATTGTAAGGATTATAATCTCAAGATTGGTCCAGTGAGTCATCTAGCCACAAACTGGGGAGCTCAGTACATGAATCACTCCTAGTACTGGCTCCTGTTCTCATCACCAGATCAGAGTCTGGTTAGAAAAGGCCTGAATGGACTTTCCACAACAGGCCTGATGTCTGAAAGGCTTAGCATCAAGCTGATGTTTGAGGTCTGCTGAGAGCCTGAGTCACCAGTGCAGGCGCACATCATTAGGGAACTCATTGTGAAGTTTGTATAATGCCACGGGCATGCCGCTTACTGCATCATGCTAGCCTTTGCTAATGAGTGTTCACACATCAAGACATGATATCCAAATTCTTCTCTGTGCAAGCTGGTGCCAGTGGTTATGAGGGACCTGGTAGTCAACTCACCCTCTGGGTTCTGTGAGAATTCAGAAGATGTTGCTGCCATTGTTTGTAAGATAGATCAAGAAAAATTTGAAGAAATTTTATATAAAGATATTGAGCATAATAGGAAACTTTTTTATAGATGCATAAGATATGGAAGGAGTAAAGATACACAAAATGATAAACTATGTGCAGATTCTAAAATTTATTCTCAGATACAATAGATTATAGATATATTTACAAAATATTATGCAAAACAGTTTGGCTGCACAAAAGGGGTGGTAAGTTGTCCTAGTGACATCCAGGTTACCCTAGATACTGGAATCAAATTAGATTATATTGAAAAAGAACTGTACAAACTGGATCCAAACAAAGTGCAGGCAGGAGACAGAATAAGTAACAATGACCTGAGAACACTTAAGCAAGAACTTACACTGCCATTACATCTGTTAGTCACTAGGTCATATAAATATGGGGAGATTCCTCAAGATTGGAGACATGTACTTATTAAACCTGTCTTTAAGGGAAAGGGGAGTAGGACAAACCCAGTATCATATAGACCCTTAAGTCTACTTTCATGTTTTGGAAAAATAATGGAGAAGGTAATACTGGATAAGTTATTATCAGAACTGGATAGGTTTGGACTTGAAACCATATATCAGCATGCATATTTTGAAAATAGATCTATTACCACATATAACATGATGTTCTATAACAATATAATAAAAGCTATGAATGAAAAATTGTGCTGCAGTGTGATTTAAATAGATTTAACTTTAGCATTTAACAGGGTCATTCACAAAACACTGATCAATAAATTAGTACAACTAAGTATTGATGTACTGTTGATAAGAGCAATAGCTGCACGGCTTACAAATAGGACATGGCAAGTATCACACACCAACTGGACAGGTGAAATCCTTGGTTACATTCAAGGTGTCCCACAGGGCTCTGTACTAGACCCTTATTTGTTTAGATTGTATGTTTCAGACCTTACTTTTTCATCTGAGGTGTTCTACAGTCTATATGCTGACGACCTGAAATTGGGTAGACTGATTAGAAGTGTTACAGATAAGGCATGTCTGTAAAATAATTTGACTAAATTGACCATTCAGGCACAGGAGAATAATATGTTGATAAATACATCAAAACTAAGCATATGATATTTGGGAGACATAAACTGAAAGGTGAATCTTTAATACAGCACACAGTGATTGAAACTGTAGACACATTTAAGGACCTGGGTATATGGGTAGATTCAGCTATGGGTTTTTCTAATCATGTCAACCAGTTGGCTAATGATAGATGTTAAGTTGTCAATCTCGCCTTCATTCTTGCTGGATGACTCGGCCACTCTAAAAGCTCGAGAGCTAGTTCCACCGGCTCGAGGCTCCCTTATATCCCACAATGCTAGGCGGTAACTCCTCAGATCTCGTTTGCCGCTACAGCGATCGAGGTGTGTTCCTACCGGCTCAGGTTAGTTTTTTGGTAAAGAACTAGTTTCTTAGCCTTTTTCCCCTTTAAAGTTAGTTTTTCTTATAAATAGTTAGTTTTAAATTAGTTTATCCCTTTCCCGTTAACTTTCCACCCCCTTTTTACCACAAAATCTCAAGAATTTTCCCTCGGGCCCTAGGCCCAGTCCCTCCCTTCCTATAGTGAGTGACTGTGTTTTATAGGGAATTTTATTTCTAATTACTATAATTTGTTTAAATTAGTGTTAATTTAACCCTAAGTGTAATCGGTGTGTGTGTGTGCTTGTGTGTTACACTTTCCCTTAGATATGTCTAAGGAATCAAAGGTCTCAGGCTTTAAGAAGTGTGACTCGTGCTGTCAGAAGATGTCTCTGACAGACGGTCACACTTCTTGTGTGTACTGCCTGGGACCTTTGCACCTGCAGGACTCATGTGCTGTTTGCCATGGCTTCAGCCCTAGAGTCCTGCAGGAGCAAAAAAATAAACTTATTTTAAGGGGCTTACTTAAGCCTGAGGGTCCCTCGACTCAGTCATCGGGGAAACCCTCGAAGCCTTCTGGACCTTCGGCTCCAGCCTCTGAGCCGTCTTCTGGAGGCCCTAAAGCTATTCGAACATCGGCTCCGGCCGGAGCCGATGAAACTCGAATACAAGCCCATACGGTGTCCTCGGCTCCGGCCGGAGCCGAGGAAAACATTACTCTGTCGGCTCCGATTATATTATCGAAACCGACATCTAGAAAGAGGTCCCAATCTCCATCTATCAGCTCCGTTCATTCGGCTCCAGCATCACCCTTGCTGTCTGAACGGAGCCATAAATCCCACTATTCTAGGTCTTTCAGGGTATCGGACCATGACCTTCAGAGAGTAGTGAGTCGACTTCTTAAGTCCGAGGCATTAGCCCAGATGCTTCAAAGTCCGACTCAACAGTCGAGACCTACTCCTACCACACAAACTATTCCTCCTCTGACTCTCTTGAGTTCGGAGCCGGGGCGGCTCGGACCCGAGACTGTGGTGGCGTCGGAACCGATACCTTTGTCTTCGGTTCCGTCGTCTGCTCCGATGTCTTCTTTGGAAGAATCTCGGCGCCGGACTTCCCTCGTCGGCTCCGAGGGGGCGAGTGGCATCGGACCCTTGTCCCACCCCGCTCTCCCTCTCGGTGCTTCGGCGCTGGTGAGTTCTGCTCCGACATCGGCCTCGGAGCCATCACTGTCGGTGCCGGGGGAGGTTTTCAGTTTTTCGGAACGGAGACCTCCGGCTCTGCCTGACAGGGGTGCCTTTGAGATCATGAGGAGCGTGTTAGAACCTGGTTCTACTCCACAGTCGGTGCTTTCTGCCCCTCCCCCTATGGTGCCTCCGGGGATTTCGACTCACTCTCTCATTCCCGACCGTAGAGAGCCAGCTCCTCAAGTTTCCCCTGTGGGGATCTCCTCCTCTTCCGAGGCCTCTCCTGACCCTGTAGGAGAGCCCCCTAGGAAGAGGCAGTGTAAGAGGAAGCACATTGACTCCCCTGAGTCTGTCACCTCTGACACTGATTTAGAGGATTCTGAAGGTTCCCCTCGTTCCCCCTCTGAAGATGTCTCCTTTGCAGACATCCTTGAAATCTTAAAACAGAGGGGGAATTGGCCAGCCCTCAACCCTTCAGAGGATGAATCAGTGTACCTTGAGGCGTTTGGCTCTCGCCCTTCCACCTCCTGGGTGTCCCTCCCTTTGACCCCTTATGCAAGTGGTGGCAAAGAAGGCTTGGGCGGCTCCTGACTCAGTGGAACCCACCCCCAGGATACCATCTAAGTTCATCACGGCCCCCAAGGATAAAGAATTTCTGACCAAAGGCGTCTCTGTTGATGCTATGGTGGTGGCTGCGGCTACTAAGAAGGAGTTAGCTGATCCTTCGGTGCCTGTTCATCCTCCTAACAAGGAGTCTAGGTCGATGGACAGGTACGGGAAGCGGATGTTCTCGTCAGCGACCTTTACTATGAGATTGCTGAATTACCTGTGTCATTTTACTAGACTTCAGAGGGACTTACTCAAGGAAGCGAGTGAAATGTTGAAGGACCCAACAGCTGCGGGTTTTCAGGATAGGATGAACTCTCAGCTGGCTACCCTTAATTCTGTAACCAACTCCTCCATGTGCCTCCTTTCATATGCGGCAGATGGAGCAAGTAGAGCGGCAGGTACAGGTGTAGCCTTGCGTAGGCACGCCTGGATGCGGCTTTGTAACTTTGCGGACCCTTTTAAGGCGTCCTTCACTAATTCCCCCCTTGATGGATCATCCCTCTTTGGTCCTCAAGTGAAGGAAACCCTGACTATGTGCGAGACTGATGGCAAAACTCTTTCTGCCGTCGGAGTCCGTTTTTTTACCCCCTTCTAGACCTTACCCCAAAGGTCAGAAGGGGGGAAAGATGTGGTTCCATAAACAATCTCAAGGAGACTTGCCTGACGCACAGAGTCGATTCCCCTCTAGAGGCAGAGGGGGGAACAACAATGGTAGACGCCGTCCCAGAGGCAGAGGGGGCCCGCAGAATCAGGGCAGTCGAGAATCCTTTTCCGACAAGCCCTTTCAGCATCCCTGAGGTGTTGCCCGACTGTCCACCTTCGGAGGCAGTCGGGGGAAGGTTGTCACTGTACCCAAAAGCCTGGCTATCCCTAACTCAAGACAAGTGGGTACAGTCTATCATTTCCGAAGGCTACAGAATACCTTTCCTTTTCATTCCGAAGCTGTCCAAAAAATCCCTTCCAAGACATTCCACCCAGTCAAAGGGAGCAAGCAGCATTAGAAATTTCAAAGCTGCTCGCAAAAAGAGCTATTCAACCAGTGCCAGCAGACCAGGTAGGATCCGGAACCTACTCCAAATTCTTTTTGGTTCCAAAGAAAACAGGGGACTGGAGACCCATTTTGGATCTCAGCAACTTGAACAAGTTTATCAAGAAAACAAAGTTCCAGATGGTCACGCTGCAGTCCATTCTTCCCCTTCTGGGGCGGGACAGCTGGATGTGCTCTATAGATCTCCAGGATGCGTACTATCACATCAAGATGAATCGACGCTCCAGGAGGTTTCTCCGCTTCAGGCTGGGAACCAGTCATTTTCAATTCAGAGCCCTGCCCTTTGGTCTCACTACAGCCCCCCGAGTGTTTACCAAATGCATGTTAGTGGTAGCCTCTCATCTGAGACGACAAGGATTCCAGGTGTTTCCTTATTTAGACGACTGGCTCCTTACAGCCCCCACCAAGCATCTTTTACTTCTCGCCAGAGACTACACCTTTCACACATGTCAGGCACTAGGCATCTCAATAAACTACGAAAAGTCTGTCTTGTCGCCTTGTCGTGTTATTACCTTCATAGGCGCAAATCTAGACACAGTCAGTATGTCAGCCAGACTCACAGAGCAGAGAATAGCAGACATACACAGACAGGTCTCTCTTGTCTTGCAGAGCAACAAAGTCAAAGCCAGACTGATCCTGAAAGTCTTATGGATTATGGCGGCGGCCATCCCCCTTCTACCATTAGCTCGCTTCCATATGAGAATTTTACAATGGATGCTTTTCACACAATGGTCTTACCAAAGTCTTCCAATGTCCCATCCTATTCGGATAACTCAATTGTGCAAGAATCATCTCTCTTGGTGGATCACATCCCCCCAGCTCCTCCTAGGGAGACCTTTCGTCCCTCCCCCTCCGGTTGCTACAGTGACAATGGACGCCTCCCTGATCGGGTGTGGGGGGCATTTTCAGGGCAGGACAGTCCAGGGCATGTGGCAACCGTTCGAGTGCCACTTGCACATAAACGTCCTAGAGATGAGAGCAGTGCTTCTAGCATTGCAAGCCTTACAAGACTCTCTTCCCAAGGGAACTATAGCAATTCAGACAGACAACATGTCTGTAGTGTGGTACATCAGCAAACAAGGCAGAACCAGATCTTACCCCCTATGTCGAGAGGCACTCAGACTGTGGCAATGGGTGATTTCTTCTCAGCGATTTCTGTTAGCAACGCACATCCCCGGGAAATCCAATGCGATTGCAGACAAATTGAGCAGAGCTATTCTCATGCCTCGCGAGTGGTCTCTGAAGAATTCAGTGTTGGAGAAAGTTTTTTGAAAGTGGGGTCGGCCTTGCTGCGACCTTTTCGCTACTCCCCAAAACAGCAAGTGCAACAATTTTTTCACCCTCTTTCCCCAACCAGGCCACCCCAGCAGAGACGCTCTAGTGCACGTTTGGCCCCGGGGACTTCTGTATGCTTTTCCTCCCTTCCCACTGATATCTCAGCTGATACAGAAAGCCATCGCATAGGAAGCTTCCATGATCCTCATTGCCCCTTACTGGCCTCGACAAGTTTGGTTCCCATTTCTCCACCGTTATCTGTTGGAGCAACCTTGGCATCTGGACCCAGTTCCAGACCTCTTGACCCATCAGTCGGGTCAGTTGCACCACTCCCTTCCCTCTCTGAACCTCACAGCTTGGTTCCTCCAATTCCGACCTTAGCCAGGCTTCCTTTGATATCTCACTCAGTTAGAGATATCTTGATTGCCTCTCATAAATCTTCCACTCGGAAGATTTATCATAGCAAGTGGAAACTTTTTTCCTTTTGGGCGCAGTCAAAGAATATAGGTCCTTTCACTGCTTCTATTCAAACAGTTCTAGACTTTCTAGCCGAACTTTTCCATGCAGGTTCATCCCCATCTACCATTAGAGTTCAATTGGCTGCAATTTCGAACTTTCATGTTGGAGTCTCAGAGTCCTCTATTATGTCTCACAAACTCTGCAAGGCCTTTTTAAAGGGAGTCTTTCTACTCAAACCACCCATCAGAGATCCTCCTCCTCAATGGGATCTCAATTTGGTTCTGGCATCCTTAATTCTTCCCCCCTTTGAACCTGCGGCTTCATGTTCTATAAAATTACTTTCGTGGAAGACACTCTTTTTAGTAGCTATCACCTCAGCTAGAAGAGTCTCTGAACTTCATGCTCTGTGTAGTCGACCCCCTTATCTAGTATTTCATAAAGACAGGGTGTCCTTGTGTACTAATCCGTCTTTTTTGCCCAAAGTAGCTTCATTGGCAAATTTGAATCAAACCATTGAGCTTCCTGTTTTCTTCCCAAATTATTCTAATAGGTCAGAACAAAAGTTACACTGTTTAGATATTCATCACCAACTTAGGTATTATTTAGACAGGACCAAACAATTCAGGAAATCTGACCAACTGTTTGTTTCTTATGCAGAAAGTAGAATGGGCCATCCAGTCTCTAAAGTCTCTCTCTCTAGATGGCTTACTTCGTTGATTTCCCTAGTGTATGAGATAAGACATCAACGATTGCCATCCAAACCCAGGGCTCATTCAACTAGAGCTTTAGCCACTTCTGTAGCTTTCCAAGACAGGCTGTCTATTGATTCGATTTGTTCTGCAGCTACTTGGGCTTCTCCCCATACCTTCATTTCTCATTATAAGTTGGACTTGGCCGCTAGAGACCGAGCCAACTTTGGTTCCACTGTACTCGAGTCTGTTCCGATAGGCCACCCGGGACAAGGTGCTAGGGACGCGGTCCCATCGAGCAAGAATGAAGGCGAGATAGACAACTTAACATTTAGAAGTTATGTACCTACCATAACGTTCCATGTTAGTTGTCTTCTTCTCGCCTTCTTTCTTGCATCCCACCCTCCTTCCCCCTAGCCAGGACAGACCTAGAAGAGTTTTCTTTGTTCCTTATGGAATTTTATTGCTGGCCTTAGCTTTCAAACGAGCTCTGAGGAGTTACCGCCTAGCATTGTGGGATATAAGGGAGCCTCGAGCCGGTGGAACTAGCTCTCGAGCTTTTAGAGTGGCCGAGTCGGAGCCGAGGATCGGCTCCGAACCCATCCAGCAAGAAAGAAGGCGAGAAGAAGACAACTAACATGGAACGTTATGGTAGGTACATAACTTCTAATTATAGAACTATAGGTTGTATAAAAAGATTTATAAAGTGTTTGGTGCGGGAGGGGATCGTGGCTCCTCCTGATCTGGGGACTCCTTCTCATCGGAGCCGTGGTGCATTCGAAGCCATGAGGTGAGTGTTGTCTTCTAAGACTTCCTCATCTCCAGGTCTGGCCTCTTCCCCCCCTAAAGTGCCTGTGTCAGTTTCTGTTTCCTCTGGTCATCGCAAGCGTAGAGACCCGGAGCCTCAGATAGCCCTACAGGATGCTCCCTGCTCTTCTGAGACCTCTGCAGAAGTTCCCCCTGAAGAAGTCCCTAGGAAGAGATTATGCAAGAGGAGGCATTTGGACTCCCCACAGGAGTTTCTAACATCAGACAGCGACTTGGATGAATCAGAAGGGTCCCCTAGATCCCCCTCTGAGGACATCTCCTTTGCGGAGATTCTTGAAATTCTTAGGCAGAGGGGTGATTGGCAGTCCAGGAGCCCTACTGTGGACGAGTCTGTTCCCCTGATGGAGTTCGGGTCTCAACCTTCCACCTTTTGGGTGTCTCCGCCCTATGATGAGCTTATGGATCTGGTCTCTTGTTGGGAGTGGGAGTCTGCAGAAGGACGAACCAGGAACCCAAGATGTCTCAAATTTCCACGGAAAATTTATTAACAATTCTTTCTTTAAGTGCAATAATTTTACATACACTTTTCGTTGCAGCAAGTACTGCTAACTTCTTCAGAAGACAACAAACAAGTGTTGACGATATAAGCCACTTATATAGCAGCCCACAAGGATTTTCTAAACAATCAATCAATCAGCCCATTAGGCAAATCAACTACACACAACTTTAAACAATCCATATTTAAAACAATCCATATTTAAACGAAAACTGTGTACTAGATATTATGAACATGTACTTTTTCGTTGACGTACCCAGTCACTTGTACAAGGGACTGGGTACGTCAACGAAGTACCTTCTTTGTTGTACAAGTGACTGGGTACATCAACGAAGTACATTCTTTGTTGTACAAGTGACTGGGTACGTCAACGAAGTACCTTCTTTGTTGTACAAGTGACTGGGTACGTCAACGAAGTACCTTCTTTGTTGTACAAGTGACTGGGTACGTCAACAACGTACCTTCTTTGTTGTACAAGTGACTGGGTACGTCAACGAAGTACCTTCTTTGTTGTACAAGTGACTGGGTACGTCAACGAAGTACCTTCTTTGTTGTACAAGTGACTGGGTACGTCAACGAAGTACCTTCTTTGTTGTACAAGTGACTGGGTATGTCAACGAAGTACCTTCTTTGTTGTACAAGTGACTGGGTATGTCAACGAAGTACCTTCTTTGTTGTACAAGTGACTGGGTACGTCAGTGATGTACCTTCTTTGTTGTACAAGTGACTGGGTACGTCAACGAAGTACCTTCTTTGTTGTACAAGTGACTGGGTACGTCAACGAAGTACCTTCTTTGTTGTACAAGTGACTGGGTACGTCAACGAAAAAGTAGTACCTTCTTTGTTGTACAAGTGACTGGGTACGTCAACGAAAAAGTATATGTTCATAATATCTAGTACACAGTTTTCTTTTAGATATGGATTGTTTTAAATATGGATTGTTTAAAGTTGTGTATAGTTGATTTGCCTAATGGGCTGATTGATTGATTGTTTAGAAAATCCTTGTGGGCTGCTATATAAGTGGCTTGTATCGTCAACACTTGTTTGTCGTCTTCTGAAGAACTTAGCAGTACTTGCTGCAACGAAAAGTGTATGTAAAATTATCGCACTTAAAGAGAGAATTGTTAATAAATTTTCCGTGGAAATTTGAGACATTTTGGGTTCCTGGTTCGTCCTTCTGCAGTTTGTTTTTGGTGGATTTGTGTTCAGGGAGTGGGAGTCACCAGAATCTATGGAACCTGTCCCTAGGAGGCCTAATAAGTATATTTCTGTCCCCGTAGAT
Source organism: Protopterus annectens (assembly GCF_019279795.1). NCBI lineage: Eukaryota > Metazoa > Chordata > Ceratodontiformes > Protopteridae > Protopterus > Protopterus annectens. The sequence continues at coordinate 541,119,303 of NC_056741.1, forward strand.
AAGTCCTTTTTGACCAAGGGAGTCCCTGTTGATGCCATGGTGGTGGCGGCAGCCACCAAAAAAGAAATGTCTGAGACTTCCTCATCTATCCATCCTCCTAACAGAGAATCCAGGATTATGGATAGATATGGGAAACACATGTTTAGTTCAGCGACTTTCTCACTTAGATCACTGAACTACTTGACCCATTTTACCAGACTGCAAGAGAGATCTCCACAAAGGAGTTGGGAGATACTCTTCATGGTGCTGTAGCTACGAGTGTATCCGACAAAGTTACTACCCAACTTGCTACCCTTAATTCAATAGTTAACTCGTCCATGCATCTCATATCTTACGCAGCTGATGGTTTGAGTAGAGCTGAAGGTACAGGAATTGCTCTTCGTAGGCATGCCTGGGTGCGTCTCTGTTCCTTCGTGGAACCCTTCAAGTCTTCCTTTACGAATACCCAGTTTAACGGCTCATCCTTGTTTGGGCCAAAGGTGAAGGAGACTTTGACCAGTTGTGAACAAGAAGGAAAGACTCTGTCTGCCGTCGGAGTCCATTTTTCCACCCCCACTCGACCCTTTCCTAAAGGTCAGAGGGGAGGAAAGATGTGGTTCCGGAAAGCTAAAGGAGCCTTTCAGGACACACGTGGAGAGCCCCCCTCCAGAGGCAGAGGAAGGGGGTTACAATGGAAGATGCCGCCTTTGTGGCAGAGGGGGTCCCCAACACCAGGGTGACAGAGATCACTTCTCTGGTCAGTCCTATCAGTGCTCCTGAAGGGAGGCCCGGCTGTCCTACTCTGGAGACAGTCGGGGGTCGCTTGTCATTGTACCCAGATGCCTGGCTAGATATAACAAACGACAGTTGGGTACAAAGTATCATTTCCAGAGGGTATTTCATACCGTTCTCCACCCAACCCCTCCCCGTCAAAAAAATCCTGGATGTTTCACCCAGTCACAGGGAACAAGCAACAATAGAGGTACGCCGATTGCTAGAAAAAAGAGTCGTCCAGCCAGTCCCAGCAGACCAAATAGGATTCGGAACTTACTCAAGATTCTTTTTGGTTCCAAAGAAAACAGGGGACTGGAGACCCATTTTGCATCTCAGCAGACTCAGCCAATTTGTGAGGAAAGAGAAGTTCCGAACGGACACGCTGCAGTCCATACTTCCCCTTTTAGGGAAAGACAGTTGGATGTGCTCAATCGATCTCAAGGATGCATACTACCACATAAAGATGGCCAGACCATCCAGGGATCACCTGCATTTCTGGCCGAGCCAGTCATTATAAATTCCGAGTTCTGCCCTTTGGTCTCACTACAGCCCCCAGAGTGTTCAGCAAGTGCATGGCAGTAGTCACGGCACACCTGAGGCGTCTAGGATTCCAGGTATTTCTGTACTTGGACGATTGGCTCCTTACCTCCACCACCAGGCATCAACTTCTTCAAGCGAGAGAGGCTACTCTGACACTCTGCAATCGGCTAGGCATTACAGACAACTTCGAAAAGTCTGCCTTGTTGCCATCGCAGCATATCGTTTTTATAGGGACAGAATTAGACACGTCAACCACCACTCTTCGTTTCCACCAGAAAGGGTTGAATTCTTCGCCAACACATCACGTCCTATGTATCAAAGAACAGAGTACCAACTGCAGAGGTATTGAAAGTACTAGGATTGATGGCAGCAGCAATCTTGGCAATCCTGTTAGCAAGGATGCATATGAGGATCCTTCAATGGCTCCTATTCACGCAATGGTCTTACCAAGAACTTCCAATGAATCACACAATCCTGATAACGAATTCCTGCAAGAAGGATCTTCAGTGGTGGTTGACATCTCCTCATGTCACAATAGGATGTCCCTTCATGCTACCCCCTCCAGTTGCCACTGTGACCACGGACACTTCCCTGATAGGGTTGGGGGGGATTTTCAGGGAAAGACTGCCCAAGGCACATGAACAGATCAAGAATCACATCTGCATATCAATGTCCTGGAGGTGAGAGCAGTACTTCTAGTGTTGCAATACTTTCAGGACTCTTCCTCTAGGGACAGTTGCAATACAGACAGACATGTCAGTGGTCTGGTACCTGAACAAGCAAGGTGGGACCAAGTCTTACCCCCTTTGCCGAGAAGCCCTCAGAGTATGGCAGTGGGCAGTGTCATCCCAGCGCTTTCTGCTAGCAACGCACATCCCGGGCAAATCCAACGTCATGGCGGACAAACTGAGCAGGGCAATTTTATTGGTCCATGAATGGTCCCTCAAACAAGAGATTGCAGACAGGATTTTCCGCAAATGGGGCCAGCCTTCCTGCGGCCTGTTTGCCAGTCATGTCACCAACAAATGCAGAAGCTATTTTGCCCTGATCCCTCCCCCCTCCCCCCCCCAGGTCAGTTCAGTCCCTGCGGGATGCTCTTGTCCACGATTGGTCCCCGGGTCTCGTCTACGCATTTCCCCCAATTCCTCCGATACCCAGAAGTCACTGGGACAGACAATCATCCTTATAGCCCCTCATTGGTCTCGGCAGATTTGGTTTCTGTTTCTTTACCATCACATTCTGGAAGACCCATGGATCCTGGACCCAGTTCCGGATTTATTGATACATCCGTCAGGGGATCTTCATCCATCATTGCAGACACTGAAGCTAACTGCTTGGCTGCTCCAATTCCCTGCATAGCCAGGCTTTATAATCTTTCTCATGACACTAGTCAAATTTTGTTGGCTTCCCATAAGCCTTCCACTAGAAAGGTTTATCGTAAGTGGAAGAGATTTTCCATTTGGGCTTCCTCCCATAATATTGACTCTTACCAAACACCATTGTCTTCTATTTTGTAATTCTTGACAGAAATTTTCAACAAAGGAGCAGCAGCTGCAAAGGTGTGGTTAGAACTAGCTGCTATATCTAATTTCCATCGAGGGATCGATGGATTGAATATTATGGCTCACCAATTGTCTAAAGCTTTTCTAAAAGGTTCCTTTCACATTAGGCCTCCAGTGAAGACTCCTTTTTCTCCCTGGAATTTGAATTTTATGTTATCTCGCATCATTCTTCCTCCCTTTGAGCCTGCATCATCTTGTGAGCTAAAATTTCTATTGTGGAAAACTATCTTCCTAGTAGCCATCACTTCAGCCCGCAGAGTGTCAGAGCTCCAAGCCCTATCCATCAAGCCTCCTTATATGGTCTTTCATGCTTTCATCTCTCAGGACAAACCCATCCTTTTTGCCTAAAGTATGTTCAGAGATTAACATCAATCAAGTCCTTGAGTTGCCTGTTTTCTTCCCTAATCACACCAACAAATTGGAATATATGTTGTACAAACTCGATGTTCACAGACAACTTAGATTTTATTTTGACAGAACAAAAGAGATTAGGAAATCAGATTAGCTTTTTGTGTCTTTTTCTGAGGCCAGGAAAGGTAAACCAGTCGCCAAAACAACTCTGTCTAAGTGACTGTCAGATTGTATCACTTACACCTATTCTTGTCATAACATGCCCTTGTCTAGTAAGGTGAAGGCTTATTCAACCAGAGCAGTTTCTACCTCTTCAGCCTTTCAAGCCAAATTACCTCCAGAAAACATCTGTGCGGCAGCCACATGGTCTAAACTTCACACTTTTATAACTCATTACAAAGTGGATAAGGCCTCCAGGGACAGGGCTTCATTTGGTTCTACGGTTCTGAAGAGTGTACTTCCGTGAGCCACTCAATGTTAGGGTGCTAGGGACACTACCCATCAGTGAAGAATGAACGGCGAGATTGAACAATTTCACATAAAGAAGTTATGTACTCACCATAACATTCCGTGTGAGTTGTTCCATTTCACCTTCATTATCACGTCCCTTCCTCCTTCCCCCTCCTGGCTGGCAGTTGACTTGGAGGCTGTCTTCATCCTGGTTTCTCAATGTGTCTTCATTCCTAGGCAGAATAATTATTGTATCTCTATATGGTACGCAGCAAACAAGATCTGAGGTAATTCCAGCAGTGCATTGTAGGATAAGGGGTTGGGTCTAGTGCACTGGAAAACTTTGAGCTTGCTAGTCATCCATGTCGGAGCTGAGGATCGGCTCCAAACCCATCAGTGAAGAATGAAGGCGAGATGGACCAACTCACATGGAACGTTATGGTGAGTACATAACTTCTTTTTTTCTGCATATTGACAAGCTAGAAGGGCTTTAATGCCCGTGCTTCAGACATTTGTATGTATGTATGTATAGATAATGATAATGAATCCCTCCAAATTATCCACATAACCTCTGAATAACCTGTCCTTTTTAGAGTCCTCAGACTTACGAAGAATGGCTCACTCAAACCTCTCACCCCATGTCCCTTCCCCCAGAAAGACTTAGCACAGTTTCTAGAAAGAAATCCTTAGGACCTTTTGGCTGTCCTGCCTTTGAAGAGAGTAATTACTTGTGCTATAAGAGTAACCTGGAGACCCACTAACTCTACTTCTTCAACTCTGACAAAGACGAGTGCCTTTTCAAGCTGCCAACTTAACAAGCATTCTTTTGTTAACTTCTTTGTGATCTCTTCAGTCCCTAGATGGTAGAGACTGCAACATGTTTCTGCATTGTCACTGCACAAAGGGATCTAGAGCTTTGGACAGGTTTGACAAGAAATTTTACTCCTGTGCCACACTATGGCATAGAACTCCCTAGTATTTTTTTAAGATTACCACTTATAGGACCACCATGTGAGGAATGCACAGGTTAAGTGTTAGGATCTCTTCGAGTCTGAGCTCAAGGAAGCTCTTTCTAGAACTCTGGGACCCAGGTGGTATACCCTTGGCTGTCACCTTGAGGAGTGCATTCTTTGGGTCTTGTGTCACCCTATCTTCTGATGATTTGCTGGAGCTGAAGAGCAAGGGACATGATAATAGAGATTCGTCCCTTGATTCATGAGTCATAGATTGGGGTACATGAGATCAGGGACATAGCTCCCTAATGAAGTGCTGGCATGCGAGATGGAGAGTGTCAAAATGTTGAGACTGAAAATCCCAGAGAAGAGAGAATCTTGAACATCGCTCATCTCTTTTAAATTTCTTTTTGCAGGGAGAGAAGCGTGCCTGCACCCCCAATAGCTCCATATTGAAATGTCAGCACTCAAAATGCTAAGTGGTGATAAGCCGGGAAAAAAAGACCAAAAACACAGGAGAAGAATGAATTTCAAAAATCACTCTTCTCCTGTAAACTTCTTTTTGCAGAGGGGCACGCCCTCCACATCTCCAAACGTATATATATATACCAACTCCATGAGAAGAGAGAATAATCTGAGAAATAGCTTTTCAGATTTAGTATATGTAAGTCTGATCTTTCAGATATTCAGTCTCTGTATTTCGGGACTTACTCTCGCAGGTGCCAACATTTCAAATGATTATCCCCCCCCCAAAAAACTTATGTATACTAACTCCGAGATTGCTGTACCTTGGAGAAAAGAGAATATTCTGAGAAATGGCCATCCTGGACTTAATATATTTGTCAGTTTTTTGGCCATTCAGTCTCCGTGTTTTAGAACTCACTAACCGGTCCTTACATTTCAGATGGTTACCCAGGGACACTCCTCTTGGAACAAGCTCTAGACCTGTGTAAGCCAGCAGGCCCTGGTCAGGAAGGTTCCATCTGATCTTCCCACACCAGAAGCCATGTCTTAAGGCCTGATCATCGTCTTATGTTTAATGTCTGGTGAACACAAGAGTCGCCAGTACGGAGCACATCACTTTGGAATTTGGTCTGAAGCCTTCATAAGACACTGCTTATGTCTCTTCCTCGCCAGGCATTCCCCTTTACTAGTGAGTGTTTCAGCAGTAGTTCATTGTGCTGACATGCCTGCCATTGTTACTTTACACCCTTCCTTTCATGCAGTCTCCCATCTGGGAGGAACAAGGGTCATGGTACTCATTCACTCTGTGGGTTGTATGAGGATTCATAGAATCTTGAGGTCACTACCTCTTTGACAGACAAGAACAAAGTCCATCTCATCATTCACATAACCTCTGGGTGAGCTTTTCTTTGAGGATAGCCGCAGACTTACGAGAAGCAGTTCAAACAGGACTTGCACCTGTTACCTCCTCCTAGCAGCACTTGTAATTCTCTGAGAAAGAAGCCTGAAGAGCCATGATTAATCCTGATGTTTAAGACTGTCAGGATTCTGTAAGAGTAGCCTGAAGTCCTAGACTGTTCTTGCTTTTTTAGTCCTAGAAAAAGACCAGTAACCTTTACGTAATGCTGCCTGAATTAGTACACTTGTTTAGCAAACATCTTAGTATGGATGTCTCTGTGATCTTTCTGGTCTGTTATAGATCCTTGGTACCACAAGATTTTACAACTTACTGTAAAATATTATAGGCAGAGAGCTAGGTTGACAGATACCGTACTACTGTATTTGTTAATATTTATTTGTATTAGTACAAATTCTTGCCAAACAGTTAATACTGTCAGAGTTATTTCAATTCTAACACAGCTAGACCAATATAACTATAGACCGATGAAAACTCAGTCCAAAAAAGTCCAAAAAGAGTGAAAATTACTGTCCAGTTTATATACTCTTTTAAATGTCAAACAGTGTTATTTTTAATGTCCTTGTGACTTGTTCTTGTGGTTTCAGTTTGTATCATGAAAAGGTCCATGGTTATTTCTAGCCTGGACACTTTCCTATGTCCTCCTTTGGTGCTGTATCTGAAGACTTCACAAAAAGTCTCTCCACGTCATCTTTGCATAACTTGAAGTGTCTGTATTTTATTTCATTTATTTCTGCATCTGAAAGCTCACAGAAAATCAACTTCCTTTTTTCTATAACAGGATGCATTTAAAGTAAGCCCACAGCTATATGTTATTAATATCTAAGCTGAACATTTACAAGAAATTAACTGTTCTTGCAAAGCAAGCCATATTTTCTTTTACTGCACACATGCTATAAGTTTAAGGAAAGCATTTTAATTTATACAGTCTCTATCAATTCCCACTTTTTAATCAAAACCAAGAAAATTGTAAGACAATTTACAACACAATATGATCTTCAGTACTTTGAATGCCTTGGTGTGTTGCAACATACCTCCCTTGTATTCAATGCTATCTCTTCATGCAATGTTACATTACCAACGGCTGTTACTTTGATTAATACTTTTATTAACACAAATCTTATAATGATGATGAGCAATTAATGCGGAAATTGTAGTACCTCACCATAGACACATAGCCGTTATTACTTATTTATTTTTAATTGCTTTCATGCTTGCTTAAGCAAGTTGTCAGCCTTGCAGTTACACAGAAGCATTTATTTCAAAATCTTGTCAAGTTAACCCTTGCTTTACAAAGCAAAACCTTGTATTAGAAACAAGCATATTTCTTTTACATTGCATAATTTCATTTAATTTCATTATTGCTTTGGGAAAAGAATATTTAAGAAAGCAATTTACAGGAAAATGTGATTCTCTGTACTTAATAGCCTTTCTTCGTTGTTAACAACAATTACTTGTTTGACAGTTTTATAACACATCTCCTCTGTTATATCTGAGATAGCTCCATAAGTTGCATTTGCTATCAACTTTGTAACTTTCCATATTGCCTTAGTGGCACCATACCAGTGAAAAAATTCAGCTCCTGAAATAACACCATTTCCTATGTCCAGCTGTTTTAAAATCTTTCCCTATTTTTTATCATGAACCTCCCTCTTTTTCCTGGTGATTTTTTTTTACCATGTCCTCTGGTAATAAGTGAGTAATTTTAATTATTGGAACTGCATACTCTATGTAACAGAATTTCTCTTCTTTCAAAAAGTATTATGTGTTAGCTCCCATGCTGTTTTTATTTTACACTGAAGCTTTTTCACTTGACCAGAGTTGGTGTAAAGTAGCAACTCTGACTCTCCCTTTCTTTTGAAAACAGAATCTCTTTTTCTATTTTCATCAACTGTAAATGTTTTTTTTTTATGGCTGATTGTTTTACAACTCTATTTTTATAAGGGTTTTTAAACATAAAGCCTGTATGTGTAACCTTTACAGGGACTGCATGTAATGGCATTTTCCCTCTGTAAGGAATGTGGCTAAAAACCCAACAATTTGACTTGTTATGTGCCTTTGCAAACAAATTTTGCATGTCCAAAAATGTACTGAAATCAGGTATCCGATCATGATGTCCCTGTTTTCATGAGCTATTATATCTGAGTATCTCTCCCCATTTTTCTTTGTAACAGTTTTAGATTGCTTTGTCATGTCTACAGATTGCTATTATAGAAATAAACTTAAACTTTTTTAAAGACTGCTAACAGACTGTTACTGTACTGATACTGTTTGATTGTAATTAACTTAAAATTATTTTTATGAACCAACATGGTGTGCTGCTTTTGCTTGGATTTTTATTAGCTGAAAAATGCTATTTGTCTAAGATTTTATTAAGTTTTTTTAATGACTCTGTACTCTACTACCCGTATGTATTTTTGTGTATTATTTTCCGGATGGCAGTTACACCAGTCTGACTAATGATGTTTTTGCTGTACTAGTTTGTTTATAAGACTGTTTTCTGTTATATTTTATGTAAGACATTCTTTTGAAAATATGACATTACAGACAATGTTTTTTTTACCAATATTGATCCTGTTTGCTGTATGCATAAGCTGCCTTTGGAGACATACTGTACTTTTAATGTGTGTGTGTGTGTGGGGGGGGGGGTGACCCTCTCTTCTTACCATAGAACATTTTGTCATTTAGGATCTGTCATAGGTACTGCCTTAAATGTTACTCTATTTCCCAACGTAGATGTGGACTGACATACCCAACATTTAATTGCATTGTTTAGTTTTGCATATACCATTTGCATTACTGTAAATGTATTTTCTGTATCTATTAACTTTAACTTTGCACTGTATCTATATTAACTTTAACTTTACACTGTATCTGTATTAACTTTACTCTGTGTCTGTATGTCTGTAGGTTATTTCTGTGTTTATTCTGAATCTGTCCTGGCTTATTAAACCAGTAAAGTAATATTTTTTTTTCTGTCTTTTCCTGTCCCCTTTGTTTAATTAATTAACATTGAGTTTTGTTTACTAACATTGTCTTGCATTGCTTTAAAAGATCCCTGTACTTTGCTGCCAACTAATAACCTGTGTTATGTTAATTTATTGCCTTAATGCCTATTGCCTGCTATGATCTGGGTTATAGGGAGGATTATTCCCATATTCTACTGGTCATAATTTACTATTTTTATTATACTGTTAGTGTTTGTAATTACCCTTTTTAGTAGGGCAAGGGGTATGTCTTTCCTTCTGTTTATTGCTTACCCCCGGTTTCTGTGTACCCTGATGTTTGCAGGTTATTTGCATATATATACTCTTTTCTATTTATATTTTATCTGTTTCCATTGTTCTATACACCTCTTTATATCCTCTCCCGCCTCTTTGGGGATTGGATATTGCTTCTGAAAGGGAGGAATGTAATCCGAAGCATTACCTACACTCATTGGTACTGCTAATTTACCACAATCTGTCTTTGATGTAGCCCATAAGGGCTGAAATTGTGATTTGATTTGCTCCTATTTATTCTGCAGTTGTGAATGTCTCTTGCTAATGTCTTTTTTATAGTTACTTACGTCAATTACAAAGCAAGGAAACTGCTGAGCTGTATTTTAACTGTCCTTCGTTGTGGCTGACCATAAAACCTTGTTATTGAAATCAATTACTATTCCCAGTTTGCCGAGAATATTAACCCCAAGGATTGTTGTTCCGCAACTGGAATTCATAAGAAATATACCCTGTATTGAAGATCCATTTTCTGTGAAACATACTTTAACTGGCTTACTGCTTATGGCCATGCAAGTGCTGCCATCAAAGCCTTGAATGTAAGATTTTTTGAACTGATTTACAGGTAACTGTTTGTTAGTGACTAAGACTGCTGCCCCTGTATCAAGTAGGACATCTTTTCATAGTGTCCCCTCCACCCATACGTCCACTAATGGGCATCCTTCCTTTTCACGTTTAAAATTTGTGAGAAAGGTTACTTGGTGGGGGGGGGGGCACACACCTAATCAGAATCATAGTCATTCTGATCTGTTTTCCTAAGTATGTTTCTGATTACACAGACTGCATGTTCTGTTCCCTGTTGACTGTTAGTGTCTTCCCTGTCTAATATGTAATTTGTACTTTCAATTTTACGTTTTAATTTCTGACTTGCACCGTGGGTGAGATGATATGGTGGGTTTTCTGTGTATTCTATAGGGTATACTTTATTTTTTCTGTATCCTTCTGTGTTTGTTCCTGTAACTTATTCTCCCTTAATGTATTTTCTTTATCTTGATTTCTTTCCTTATTTTTGGGTTTTGAAGAAGCACTATTATCTGCATTTTGTATTTGACTTTTTTCCCCATCTTTTGCAATATGGACAGTCCTGTTTAATGTGGCCTATTTTTTTACAAGTAAAACATATCACCTGTTTTTCTGAACTTTGTTGTGTATCTGTCTGTAACCCTGGTGGAGCAGAAGCTGCTCATGTTTACGTCCCCTTCCTTTCCCCACATAGTCTATAAGCTGATTGAAGTAGTTAACTTCATTTGATCATCAACCTGTGGGTTTCGGATTCGATATGGATCCGAGCCGGCAGCTTTCCAAGCTAAGATCCGAGATCCGAGCTCCAAGCTCCTACCCCTTACCCATACTACACTGCAACCTCCTTCCAACCTCAGATCTCATTTGCCATGGTTTCGCCAAGATGTGATCTCTGATCTCCAGGCAGGTAGAGTAGGGATTTTTCCTTCTTTAACTGTGCAAAGTCAGTTAGTGTGTGTTGGTATTGTTTACCTTCCTTCCTTCTTCCTGGGTTTCCATTCAAAAAAAAAAAAAAAAAAAAAGTTATAAACTTTGTGATTGTTAGTTAGTGTAGGCCTCCCTTTCCTGCCCTTGGTGTGTGGTGTGTGTGTGTGTGTGTGTGTGTGTGTGTGTGTGTGTGTGTGTGTGTGTGTGTGTGTGTGTGTGTGTGTGTGTGTGTGTGTGTGTGTGTTTAGGTAGGACTTTAGTTAGCCTTTTTTGTTGTTGTGGGGGGTTGAGATGTCGAACCCTCAAAAGCCGACTTTCTCCAAATGCACAGATTGTGGCCATAAGTTGTCCCCAGCTGATGGCCACACTCAGTGCGTCATGTGTTTGGGGGTTCCCCGCCTTTCATCAGGCTGCAAAATTTGGGCAGCCTTTAATCCACAGGCCCTGCGGGATCATAGGGCCAAGTTAATTCTGGCTGGGCTTCTTCCAGCAGAATCTGCTCCTTCTTCTTCCTCTACGGCGACGGCTGTGGCTGTATCAGCTTCTGGTCCTACCCCTGTCCAGGACTCACACTCCTGTTTTTAAACAGGGTGACAAGGAGGCCAGGAAGGAGAAGCACAGGGAGAAAGACAGAGAAACAGAGAGAGAGAGAGAGAAAGAGATAGGGGTCGTAAGAGACCAGCGGACCTGTCGGATTCTTCGGGTCCTCCTGTGAAAGTGGCCACTACCCTGGATGAGGCTCCTAAGCCGTCTTCCCCTTAGCTTTGTTCCCCTAGATTTTCTCCGGAGCCAGAGGAGGAGGTTCGGCCTGCTTCGAGGTCGTCCTCATATCGGCCCTCTCTGCCGGTGTCGGTGGCGTCCTCCAGATCGACAAAAAGCCTCTCGGAGGCTGACATGGACCGGATGATGAGAAGGTTTTTACAGACTCAGTTGCAGATGGGAGTGTTGCTGGCTGACCCTCCCGCCGGAGCTGTTACTTCGGAAACTGATTTTAAAGCTGCATCTTCATTTTGCAGAATGTTAACTGTCTGACAGAATTGCTTTAACATAACATTTTGCCTGACTAAAACATTATTTTGTTTTTTTCTGTCATGCTGTTTAGACTGTCTGTCTGATCATTTTCATATAGTTTTTCAATTTTTTAAATGGTGGAAAATGGCATTAGCTTGTCTGTGTGTTTAAATAGTTATTGAGTCTAGACACTCGCCAGTTTCAGCTGCTCGCTTTGCTTTAACATCTGCCAAAGCATTTACTGTAGCCTCTTCTGTATTACATTTTTTTATGTGCTTTGATTTTGGCAATACTAAACTTTCCATGTAAATCATTTTGGGAATCAATGTCCATAACTCCCGTAGTACTGGAGCATGTTTTCAGGGTTTGCCAGCACTGTTGATTAATCCCCTTCTGACCAAAATTGGCATGTGTAAATGCAAAAAGAAAAACATTTAAATAAAGCATCATTTGAAATAGACCACACAGTGTATGTCAACTATTGTTTAAATGCTAACATATTGAAACAATGTTTTTTTTTCTTGCTACTGAGGCAGAGTCTGCAATAAATAAGACTATTGATATATATTAGCAGGAGAAATAACTGTCATTTCTGCTGAACCCTGCCCAGTGTCAGTTGGTGTATTTTGTACCCCTTGTAAACCTTGATGTGCTTTTTGTAACTGTCTTGTCAGATTAAACTCTGTAGTTTGTGCCCTTAGTAAATGTTGTTGGGCTCTATCTGATTGTTATGTTAAACCAGAAATGTTATTATGTAAAGTCTGAATGCTATGCTGAATCTGTTACTCTAAATGGCATTATTGTCCCTTACTACTGTCTCTAGGGAAATTTTGAAAAGCTGTGAATGCCTTTTCTTTAAAATGTTAATATTAATAGCACACTCTACTATGTTAGAACTTTTTTTTGTGCATGTGCAATATTTTTTATAAGTAAAATTTTTATGTAGTCTATTACATAACTAAAAATAATTGCATACACTTGTACTGTATGAGATTTAGGTGACTGCAGAAGGTACATTTAACTGTTGTATATGTGAAGAACTTACAAAGCTAGAATCAAACAGATTGTTTATCAGAATAGGATATATCTTATGGTATGGCTTACATACTAGACTCCCGTGACAAGATAGACATAAGTTTGGAAAGTTACTTCCACATAAAAAAACAGTCTTTATGAATTGATGTATATTTTATGTATGGATTAGAGGCATGTATGCATTTACAAACACAACTGTTATCTAAATTCTGAACATTAAACATTTCAGATTAAACATTTTATGTCTGACACAGAAGGTTTAAACCATGTAAATTTATATCTACAATATGTGGGCATTGTAAAGTTAACTGTCTTTACTGGCGTCCATGTTATAACTGTGAAGAATTTACTGTATTTTGCATAGATGACAAACAGGTGATCAGGCTGAAGTCACTTAGAAGACACAGTGTCCTTCAACAGACGAATTGATGGTGGAACGTCGCAGGGTAGCTTCTATGGCGTCACTCTGTATCCACCGACAAAGTACTGGAACTGTTGATCTGTGGATGCACTGGAACTGTCAATCTGTTGAACTCACGAAAAATTTAAGGCCTTTATGAAAAATTAACTGTTGGTAACGGATAAAAAAAGGTTGTGGCCAGTGGACTAGACCCACGGCCAGTGGGCTAGGCTCACCATTGTAAAATATTACCCAGTGTACAATTTTATTAGCAGAGAGCTAGGCTGACAGACAGACACCGTGCTACTGTATCCATTAATATTTATTTGTATTAGTACAAATTCTTGCCAAACAGTTAATACTGTCGGAGTTATTTCAATTCTATTATACCACAGCATATAACTATAGACTGATGAACACTCAGTCCAAAAACGTCACTAAAGAGTGAAAATTACTGTCCAGTTTATATACTCTTAAATGTCAAACAGTGATGTTAAGTTGTCAATCTCGCCTTCATTCTTGCTGGATGGGTTCAGAGCTGAACCTCGGCTCCGACTCGGCCTATTACTAAAGCTCGAGAGCTATTTTTACCGGCTCAAGGCTCTCCTATGTCCCATAATGCTAGGCGTGATATACTCAGATCTCGTTTGCCACTTCAGTTACGAGGTTGCGTCTTTTTGCCAGCTCCAGGTTGTATTAATATTTTTCTTGTTTTTAGTCAGCGTTTTGGGTTAAAATCTTAGCGATAGTGTTTTATCGTTACTACCCTTTAGATCCCTGTTTAGGATTCTCTCTTACGTAGTTTTTGATACAGTTTTTCCCCCTCACCTAATAGTTAGGCCCTTGGCCAAACCTCTTCCATACTTTTTTGTCTGCAGATGTATGTGTGTGCCTAGTTAAATTGTATTAATAAGTGTGTTTTTTTTTTGTTTATTCTGGTCTGTTACAACCTTTTTGTGTGTGTGTGTGTTTGGCTGATTGTGACTAGACCTCCCTGAGTTGTCTTTTTCTGCCCGTCATCCTTGTTTCAGGATGTCGAAGGACACCAAGGTCTCGGGCTTCAAGAAGTGTGACTCGTGCTGTCAGAAGATGTCTCTGACAGACGGTCACACTTCTTGTGTATATTGCTTGGGCCCTCTGCACCTGCAGGACTCTTGTTCTGTCTGCCATGCGTTCAGTCCAAGAGTCCTGCAGGAACGCAGAAACAAACTTATTTTGGGAGGTTTGTTAAAGAGTGAAGGTTCCCCTGCTAAGCCTTCGTCGGGTAAATCTTCCAAGCCTGCCAAACCGTCGGCTCCATGTTCGGAGCCGTCGCCGAGCGGTGCTACTACTACCACTGCATCGGTTCCGGCCGGAACCGATGATTCGAGGCCTCAGTCGGCTCTGACTCTGCTGTCGGAGCCATCTTCGAGCAAGAAGCGTTCCAGGTCTCCTTCCCTGAAATCTGTCAATTCGGCTCCGAAGTCTCCCTTATTATCGGAGCGGAGTCACAGGTCCCATTCCTCTCGGTCTTCCAGGCTGTGGACCATGACCTCGAGATGGTGGTTAGCAGACTACTTAAGTCGCAGGCACTGCCCCAAATGTTGCATAGCCCTCCTCATCAGGCAGTGGCTTTCACTACTCCCTCTTCGATTCCTCCACCGACTCTTCCTTTGAGTTCGGAGCCGGAGATCGTAGGGGTTGGGACCGTCGGAACGTCGGAGCCGATACCACTCCTTTCGGCTCCCTCGTCGGCTCCAATGTCTTCCTTAGTTCTATCCTTGGAGGGATCCGGGCACCGGGACTCTCTCGTCGACTTCGAGGGGGAGAGTGGCATTGGGCCCTTGTCCGACCCCGTTCTCCCTCTCGGAGCTTTGGCGCAGGTGAGTTCGGCCCCATCTGCCTCGGAGCCATCCCTCTCAGTGCCGTGAGGAGTCCTTGTCTCTTCGGAGCGGTGACCCCCTTCCCTGCCTGATAGGGGCACCTTTGAGGTCATGAGGAGTGTGCTGGCCCCTGTGCCTGCTCTACGGTCGGCTCCTTCAGCTCCTCCCTCTATGGTGCCTGCTTCAGTCTCTACCCGCTCTCCTGATCCCGAGCGTGGAGAACCGACGCTACAGGTAGCCCCATTGGGCGTATCCTCCTCTTCCGAGGCCTCCCCTGATCCTTCATGGGACCCCCCCTCAAAAGAGAAAATGCAAGAGGAAGCATGTAGACTCCCCTGAGTCAGTCACATCGGACACTGACTTGGATGACTCAGAAGGGTCCCCAAGGTCCCCCTCTGAGGATGTCTCATTTTCTGACATCCTGGAGATTCTTAAGCAGAGGGGAAACTGGTCTGCCCTTAACCCTTCTGAGGACGAGTCGGTGTACCTGGATGCATTCTGTTCTCGCCTTTCCACCACCTTGGTGTCTCCGCCTTTCGACCCGCTCATGGATGTGGTGACTCGAAAGGCATGGACGGCTCCGGATACTATGAAACCAACTCCCCGGAGGCCTACAAAATTTATTACAGCCCCTTCTGACAAGCAGTTTCTAACTAAGGGCATCCCTGTTGATGCCATGGTGGTGGCGGTGGCCACTAAAAAGGAGATGGCTGACCCTTCAGTACCTGTCCATCTTCCTAATAAGGAATCTAGGACTATGGACAGGTATGGCAAGTGGATGTTTTCCTCAGCGACCTTTGCTATGTGGTCGCTGAATTATTTGTGCCATTTCACCCGTCTCCAGAGAGACTTTCTCAAGGAACTGGGTGATACCTTACAGGACCCATCAGCTGCGGGGTCTCAGGAAAAGATGAACTCCCAGCTGGAGACCCTAAACTCTATTGTCAACTCCTCCATGCGGCTCATTTCCAATGCAGCCGATGGAGCGAGTAGGGCTGCAGGCACGGGCGTTGCTCTAAGGAGACACGCCTGGATGCGGCTTTGCAATTTTGCTGACCCCTTCAAGGCGTCCTTCACTAACACCCCCTTTGATGGTTCTGCCTTGTTTGGACCTCAAGTGAAGGATACACTGACCAGGTGCGAGCAGGAAGGCAAGATTCTCTCTGCCGTAGGAGTCCGTTTTTCTACCCCTTCTAGACCATACCCTATGGGTCAGAAAGGTGGGAAAATGTGGTTCCGCAAACCTCAGGGAGTACTGCCTGATGCACGTGGTGAGCTTCCCTCCAGAGGCAGAGGAGGGAACAATAATAGACGCCCGAGGCAGGGGTCCGCAGAATCAGGGTAGCAGAGAATCCTTCTCTGACAAACCCTTCCAGCACCCCTGAGGAACTGCCCGACTGTCCACCTTCAGAGGCAGTCGGGGCAAGACTATCACTGTAACCAGAAGCCTGGCATTCCCTCACGCAAAACAATTGGGTACGGTCAGTCATATCCAAGGGTTACAAAATTCCCTTTATTCATACCCCACAACCGCCAAAAGGGCCCCTTCCAGACGTTCCACCCGGTCTGAGGGATCAAGCAGCACTAGAAATTTCAAAGCTGCTAGAAAAAAAGAGCCATCCAGCCAGTCCCAGCAGACCAACAAGGATCTGGAGTCTACTTTTTGGTACCAAAAAAGACAGGGGACTGGAGACCTATTTTGGATCTCAGCAGGCTGAACAAGTCTGTTCAAAGAACGAAATTCCGGATGGTCACGCTTCAGTCCATTCTACCCTTCCTGGGTCAGGACAATTGGATGTGCTCTATAGACCTTCAGGATGCGTACTATCATATCAAAATGAACAGGCGCTCCAGGAGGTTTCTCCGCTTCCGGCTGGGAGCCAGTCACTACCAATTCAGAGCCCTGCCCTTTGGCCTCACCACAGCCCCCAGGGTGTTTACCAAATGCATGGCAGTGGTTGCGGCTCACCTGAGACGAAAAGGATTCCAGGTGTTTCCATACTTAGACGACTGGCTCCTTACTGCCACCACCAAGCGTCAGCTACTCCATTCCAGAGAATATACTCTCCAAATTTGCAACGAGCTAGGTATCTCTATAAACTCTGAAAAGTCTGCCTTGTCGGCTTGTCAGTCTATTAACTTCATAAGCGCCGTTTTAAACTCTGTCGAACTGTCCGCAAAACTGCCTGTACAAAGGATTTCAGACATTCGAGGTCATGTTCATATCCTACTACAAGAGAGCAGAGTCCAGGCGAGATTTGTACTAAAAACCCTAGGTCTCATGGCAGCAGCTATCACATTACTTCCCCAAGCTCGTTTTCACATGTGGATCCTGGAATGGATGCTGTTTTCCCAGTGGTCCTTTCAACAGCTCCCAATGTAACACAGCATTTTAATCACTCAGTCATGCAAAAGACACCTTTCGTGGTGGATGGTCTCCCCTCAGGTTCTTCAGGGCAGACCCTTTGTCCTTTCTCCTCCTGTGGCTACTGTGACAGCGGATGCCTCCCTGATCGGGTGGGGGGGGGGGCATTTTCAGGGCAGGACAGTCCAGGGCACATGGCAGCCTTTTGAAAGCTACCTGCACATAAATGTCTTGGAAATGAGAGCGGTACTTTTAGCGTTGCAGGCCCCTCAAGACTCTCTACCCACCGGGACTATTGCAGTTCAGACAGACAATATGTCTGTAGTGTGGTACATCAACAAGCAGGGTGGAACCAGGTCCTACCCCCTATGTCGAGAAGCACTCAGATTGTGGCAGTGGGTGATCTCTTCTCAACGCTTTCTGGTAGCAACGCATATCCCCGGGAAGTCCAACGTCATAGCGGACAGGCTGAGCAGAGAGAGGAAAGATGTAGTTCCGGAAGGCCCAAGGAGCCTTTCAAGACACACGTGGAGAGCCCCCCTCCAGAGGCAGAGGAAGGGGGTTACAATGGAAAATGCCACCTTTGTGGCAGAGGGGGTCCCCAACACCAGGGTGACAGAGATCACTTCTCTGGTCAGTCCTATCAGCGCTCCTGAAGGGAGGCCCGGCTGTCCTACTCTGGAGACAGTCGGGGTCGCTTGTCATTGTACCCAGATGCCTGGCTAGATATAACAAACGACAGTTGGGTACAAAGTATCATTTCCAGAGGGTATTTCATACCGTTCTCCACCCAACCCCTCCCCGTCAAAAAAATCCTGGATGTTCCATCCAGTCACAGGGTACAAGCAACAATAGAGGTATGCCGATTGCTAGAAAAAAGAGTCGTCCAGCCAGTCCCAGCAGACCAAATAGGATTCGGAACTTACTCAAGATTCTGCTTGGTTCCAAAGAAAACAGGGGACTGGAGACCCATTTTGCATCTCAGCAGACTCAACCAATTTGTGAGGAAAGAGAAGTTCCGAGTGGTCACGCTGCAGTCCATACTTCCCCTTTTAGGGAAAGACAGTTGGATGTGCTCAATCGATCTCAAGGATGCATACTACCACATAAAGATGGCCAGACCATTCAGGGATCACCTGCATTTCCGGCCGAGCCAGTCATTATAAATTCCGAGTTCTGCCCTTTGGTCTCACTACAGCCCCCAGCGTGTTCAGCAAGTGCATGGCAGTAGTCACGGCACACCTGAGGCGTCTAGGATTCCAGGTGTTTCCGTACTTGGACGATTGGCTCCTTACCTCCACCACCAGGCATCAACTTCTTCAAGCGAGAGAGGCTACTCTGACACTCTGCAATCGGCTAGGCATTACAGACAACTTCGAAAAGTCTGCCTTGTTGCCATCGCAGCATATCGTTTTTATAGGGACAGAATTAGACACGTCAACCACCACTCTTCGTTTCCACCAGAAAGGGTTGAATTCTTCGCCAACACATCACGTCCTTGGTATCAAAGAACAGAGTACCAACTGCAGAGGTATTGAAAGTACTAGGATTGATGGCAGCAGCAATCTTGGCAATCCTGTTAGCAAGGATGCATATGAGGATCCTTCAATGGCTCCTATTCACGCAATGGTCTTACCAAGAACTTCCAATGAATCACACAATCCTGATAACGAATTCCTGCAAGAAGGATCTTCAGTGGTGTTTGACATCTCTTCATGTCACAATAGGACGTCCCTTCATGCTACCCCCTCCAGTTGCCACTGTGACCATGGACACTTCCCTGATAGGGTTGGGGGGCATTTTCAGGGAAAGACTGCCCAAGGCACATGAACAGATCAAGAATCACATCTGCATATCAATGTCCTGGAGATGAGAGCAGTACTTCTAGTGTTGCAATACTTTCAGGACTCTTCCTCTAGGGACAGTTGCAATACAGACAGACATGTCAGTGGTCTGGTACCTGAACAAGCAAGGTGGGACCAAGTCTTACCCCCTTTGCCGAGAAGCCCTCAGAGTATGGCAGTGGGCAGTGTCATCCCAGCGCTTTCTGTTAGCAACGCACATCCTGGGCAAATCCAACGTCATAGCGGACAAACTGAGCAGGGCAATTTTATTGGTCCATGAATGGTCCCTCAAACAAGAGATTGCAGACAGGATTTTCCGCAAATGGGGCCAGCCTTCCTGCGACCTGTTTGCCAGTCATGTCAATAACAAATGCAGAAGCTATTTTGCCCTGATTTCCCCTCCAGGTCAGTTCAGTCCCTGCGGGATGCTCTTGTCCACGATTGGTCCCCGGGTCTCGTCTACGCATTTCCCCCAATTCCTCCGATACCCAGCAAAGTCACTGGGACAGACAATCATCCTTATAGCCCCTCATTGGTCTCGGCAGATTTGGTTTCTGTTTCTTTACCATCACATTCTGGAAGACCCATGGATCCTGGACCCAGTTCCGGATTTATTGACACATCCGTCAGGGGATCTTCATGCATCATTGCAGACACTGAAGCTAACTGCTTGGCTGCTCCAATTCCCTGCATAGCCAGGCTTTATAATCTTTCTCATGACACTAGTCAAATTTTGTTGGCTTCCCATAAGCCTTCCACTAGAAAGGTTTATCGTAAGTGGAAGAGATTTTCCATTTGGGCTTCCTCCCATAATATTGACTCTTACCAAACACCATTGTCTTCTATTTTGTAATTCTTGACAGAAATTTTCAACAAAGGAGCAGCAGCTGCAAAGGTGTGGTTAGAACTAGCTGCTATATCTAATTTCCATCGAGGGATCGATTGATTGAATATTATGGCTCACCAATTGTCTAAAGCTTTTCTAAAAGGTTCCTTTCACATGAGGCCTCCAGTGAAGACTCCTTATTCTCCCTGGAATTTGAATTTTATGTTATCTCGCATCATTCTTCCTCCCTTTGAGCCTGCATCATCTTGTGAGCTAAAATTTATATCGTGGAAAACTATCTTCCTAGTAGCCATCACTTCAGCCCGCAGAGTGTCAGAGCTCCAAGCCCTATCCATCAAGCCTCCTAATATGGTCTTTCATGCTTTCATCTCTCAGGACAAACCCATCCTTTTTGCCTAAAGTATGTTCAGAGATTAACATCAACCAAGTCCTTGAGTTGCCTGTTTTCTTCCCTAATCACACCAACAAATTGGAATATATGTTGTACAAACTCGATGTTCACAGACAACTTAGATTTTATTTTGACAGAACAAAAGAGATTAGGAAATCAGATTAGCTTTTTGTGTATTTTTCTGAGGCCAGGAAAGGTAAACCAGTCGCCAAAACAACTGTCTAAGTGACTGTCAGATTGTATCACTTACACCTATTCTTGTCATAACATGCCCTTGTCTAGTAAGGTGAAGGCTTATTCAACCAGAGCAGTTTCTACCTCTTCAGCCTTTCAAGCCAAATTACCTCTAGAAAACATCTGTGCGGCAGCCACATGGTCTAAACTTCACACGTTTATAACTCATTACAAAGTGGATAAGGCCTCCAGGGACAGGGCTTCATTTGGTTCTACGGTTCTGAAGAGTGTACTTCCGTGAGCCACCCAATGTTAGGGTGCTAGGGACACTACCCATCAATGAAGAATGAACGGCGAGATTGAACAATTTCACATAAAGAAGTTATGTACTCACCATAACATTCCATGTGAGTTGTTCCATTTCACCTTCATTATCACGTCCCTTCCTCCTTCCCCCTCCTGGCTGGCAGTTGACTTGGAGGCTGTCTTCATCCTGGTTTCTCAATGTGTCTTCATTCCTAGGCAGAATAATTATTGTATCTCTATATGGTACGCAGCAAACAAGATCTGAGGTAATTCCAGCAGTGCATTGTAGGATAAGGTGTTGGGTCTAGAGCTACTGGAAAACTTTGAGCTTGCTAGTCGGCCATGTCGGAGCCGAGGATCGGCTCCAAACCCATCAGTGTAGAATGAAGGCGAGATGGACCAACTCACATGGAACGTTATGTTGAGTACATAACTTCTTTTTTTTTTTGCATATTGACAAGCTAGAAGGGCTTTAATGCCCATGCTTCAGACATTTGTATGTATGTTTGTATAGATAATGATAATGAATCCCTCCAAATTATCCACATAACCTCTGAATAACCTGTCCTTTTTAGAGTCCCCAGACTTATGAAGAATAGCTCACTCAAACCTCTCACCCCATGTCCCTTCCCCCAGAAAGACTTAGCACAGTTTCTAGAAAGAAATCCTTAGGACCTTTTGGTTGTCCTGCCTTTGAAGAGAGTAATTACTTGTGCTATAAGAGTAACCTGGAGACCCACTAACTCTACTTCTTCAACTCTGACAAAGACGAGTGCCTTTTCAAGCTGCCAACTTAACAAGCATTCTTTTGTTAACTTCTTTGTGATCTCTTCCGTCCCTAGATGGTAGAGACTGCAACATGTTTCTGCATTGTCACTGCACAAAGGGATCTAGAGCTTTGGACAGGTTTGGCAAGAAATTTTACTCCTGTGCCACACTATGGCATAGAACTCCCAAGTATTTTTTTAAGATTACCACTTATAGGACCACCATGTGAGGAATGCACAGGTTAAGTGTTAGGATCTCTTTGAGTCTGAGCTCAAGGAAGCTCTTTCTAGAACTCTGGGACCCAGGTGGTATACCCTTGGCTGTCACCTTGAGGAGTGCATTCTTTGGGTCTTGTGTCACCCTATCTTCTGATGATTTGCTGGAGCTGAAGAGCAAGGGACATGATAATAGAGATTCGTCCCTTGATTCATGAGTCATAGATTGGGGTACATGAGATCAGGGACATAGCTCCCTAATGAAGTGCTGGCATGCGAGATGGAGAGTGTCAAAATGTTGAGACTGAAAATCCCAGATAAGAGAGATTCTTGAACATCGCTCATCTCTTTTAAATTTCTTTTTGTAGGGAGAGAAGAGTCCCTGCACCCCCAATAGCTCCATATTGAAATGTCAGCACTCAAAATGCTAAGTGGTGATAAGCCGGGAAAAAAAGACCAAAAACACAGGAGAAGAATGAATTTCAAAAATCACTCTTCTCCTGTAAACTTCTTTTTGCAGAGGGGCACACCCTCCACATCTCCAAACGTATATATACCAACTCCATGAGAAGAGAGAATAATCTGAGAAATAGCTTTTCAGATTTAGTATATGTAAGTCTGATCTTTCAGATATTCAGTCTCTGTATTTCGGGACTTACTCTCGCAGGAGCCAACATTTCAAATGATTACCCCCCCCCCCCCAAACTTATGTATACTAACTCTGAGATTGCTGTACCTTGAAGAAAAGAGAATATTCTGAGAAATGGCCATCCTAGACTTAATATATTTGTCAGTTTTTTGTCCATTCAGTCTCCGTGTTTTAGAACTCACTAACCGGTCCTTACATTTCAGATGGTTACCCAGGGACACTCCTCTTGGAACAAGCTCTAGGCCTGTGTAAGCCAGCAGGCCCTGGTCAGGAAGGTTCCATCTGATCTTCCCACACCAGAAGCCATGTCTTAAGGCCTGATCATCGTCTTATGTTTAATGTCTGGTGAACACAAGAGTCGCCAGTACAGGAGCACATCACTTTGGAATTTGGTCTGAAGCCTTCATAAGACACTGCTTATGTCTCTTCCTCGCCAGGCATTCCCCTTTACTAGTGAGTGTTTCAGCAGTAGTTCATTGTGCTGACATGTCTGCCATTGTTACTTTACACCCTTCCTTTCATGCAGTCTCCCATCTGGGAGGAACAAGGGTCATGGTACTCATTCACTCTGTGGGTTGTATGAGGATTCATAGGATCTTGAGGTCACTACCTCTTTGACAGACAAGAACAAAGTCCATCTCATCATTCACATAACATCTGGGTGAGCTTTTCTTTGAGGATGGCCGCAGACTTACGAGAAGCAGTTCAAACAGGACTTGCACCTGTTACCTCCTCCTAGCAGCACTTGGCATTCTCTGAGAAAGAAGCCTGAAGAGCCATGATTAATCCTGATGTTTAAGTCTGTCAGGATTCTGTAAGAGTAGCCTGAAGTCCTACACTGTTCTTGCTTCTTTAGTCCTAGAAAAAGGCCAGTAACCTTTACGTAACGCTGCCTGAATTAGTACACTTGTTTAGCAAACATCATAGCATGGATGTCTCTGTGATCTTTCTGGTCTGTTATAGATCCTTGGTACCACAAGATTTTACAACTTACTGTAAAATATTATAGGCAGAGAGCTAGGCTGACAGACACCGTACTACTGTATTTGTTAATATTTATTTGTATTAGTACAAATTCTTGCCAAACAGTTAATACTGTCAGAGTTATTTCAATTCTGTTATAACACAGCTAGACCAATATAACTATAGACCGATGAAAACTCAGTCCAAAAAAGTCCAAAAAGAGTGAAAATTACTGTCCAGTTTATATACTCTTTTAAATGTCAAACAGTGTTATTTTTAATGTCCTTGTGACTTGTTCTTGTGGTTTCAGTTTGTATCATGGAAAAGTCCATGGTTATTTCTAGCCTGGACACTTTCCTATGTCCTTCTTTGGTGCTGTATCTGAAGACTTCACAAAAAGTCTCTCCACGTCATCTTTGCATAACTTGAAGTGTCTGTATTTTATTTCATTTATTTCTGCATCTGAAAGCTCACAGAAAATCAACTTCCTTTTTTCTATAACAGGATGCATTTAAAGTAAGCCCACAGCTATATGTTATTAATATCTAAGCTGAACATTTACAAGAAATTAACTGTTCTTGCAAAGCAAGCCATATTTTCTTTTACTGCACACACACTATAAGTTTAAGGAAAGCATTTTAATTTATACAGTCTCTATCACTTCCCACTTTTTAATCAAAACCAAGAAAATTGTAAGACAATTTACAACACAATACGATCTTCAGTACTTTGAATGCCTTGGTGTGTTGCAACATACTAATCCCTTGTATTCAATGCTATCTCTTCATACAATGTTACATTACCAACGGCTGTTACTTTGATTAATACTTTTATTAACACAAATCTTATAATGATGATGAGCAATTAATGCGGAAATTGTAGTACCTCACCATAGACACATAGCCGTTATTACTTATTTATTTTTAATTGCTTTCATGCTTGCTTAAGCAAGTTGTCAGCCTTGCAGTTACACAGAAGCATTTATTTCAAAATCTTGTCAAGTTAACCCTTGCTTTACAAAGCAAAACCTTGTATTAGAAACAAGCATATTTCTTTTACATTGCATAATTTCATTTAATTTCATTATTGCTGTGGGAAAAGAATATTTAAGAAAGCAATTTACAGGAAAATGTGATTCTCTGTACTTAATAGCCTTTCTTCGTTGTTAACAACAGTTACTTGTTTGACAGTTTTATAACACATCTCCTCTGTTATATCTGAGAGAATTGCATTTGCTATCAACTTTGTAACTTTCCATATTGCCTTAGTGGCACCATACCAGTGAAAAAATTCAGCTCCTGAAATAACACCATTTCCTGTGTCCAGCTGTTTTAAAATCTTTCCCTATTTTTTATCATGACCCTCCCTCTTTTTCCTGGTGATTTTTTTTTACCATGTCCTCTGATAATGTGTGAGTAATTTCCATTATTGGAACTGCATACTCTATGTAACAGAATTTCTCTTCTTTCAAAAAGTATTATGTGTTAACTCCCATGCTATTTTTATTTTACACTGAAGCTTTTTCACTTGACTAGAGTTGGTGTAAAGTCGCAACTCTGACTCTCCCTTTCTTTTGAAAACAGAATCTATTTTTCTATTTTCATCAACTGTAAATGTTTTTTTTTTATGGCTGATTGTTTTACAACTCTAATTTTATAAGGGTTTTTAAACATAAAACCTGTATGTGTAACCTTTACAGGGACTGCATGTAATGGCATTTTCCCTTTGTAAGGAATGTGGCTAAAAACCCAACAATTTGACTTATGTGCTTTTGCAAACAAATTTTGCATGTTCAAAAATGTACTGAAATCAGGTATCCGATCATGATGTCCCTGTTTTCATGAGCTATTATATCTGAGTATCTCTCCCCATTTTTCTTTGTAACAGTTTTAGATTGCTTTGTCATGTCTACAGATTGCTATTATAGAAATAAACTTTTTTAAAGACTGCTAACAGACTGTTACTGTACTGATACTGTTTGATTGTCTTCTTCTTCTGGCTTTTTCCCGGTTAGGGGTCGCCACAGCGGATCACCTTGTCCGCACATTGAATGGCAGTGGAGTTTTACGGTGTCGAGTTGCCAGCCCGGCGCCCAACCTTCCACAGAAGGCACACTCGCATGCACACCTAGGGCCAATTTAGAGTGTCCAATCCACCTGCAGCATGTCTTTGGGATGTGGGAGGAAACCGGAGCACCCGGAGGAAACCCACGCGACCACAGGGAGGACATGCAGACTCCACACAGAAGGCACCCCAGCCGAGGATTGAACCGGAGAACCTCTTGCTGTGAGGCGGCAATGCTAACCACTGCACCACCGTGGCCGCCCACTGATACTGTTTGATTGTAATTAACTTAAAATGATTTTTATGAACCAACATGGTGTGCTGCTTTTGCTTGGATTTTTATTAGCTGAAAAATGCTATTTGTCTAAGGTTTTATTAAGTTTTTTTAATGACTCTGTACTTTACTACCTGTATGTATTTTTGTGTATTATTTTCCGGATGGCAGTTACACCAGTCTGACTAATGATGTTTTTGCTGTACTAGTTTGTTTATAAGACTGTTTGCTGTTATATTTTATGTAAGACATTCTTTTGAAAATATGACATTACAGACAATGTTTTTTTACCAATATTGATCCTGTTTGCTGTATGCATAAGCTGCCATTGGAGACATACTGTACTTTTAATGTGTGTGTGTGTGTGTGGGGGGGGGGGGGTGACCCTCTCTTCTTACCATAGAACATTTTTCATTTAGGATCTGTCATAGGTACTGCCTTAAATGTTACTCTATTTCCCAACGTAGATGTGGACTAACATACCCAACATTTAATTGCATTGTTTAGTTTTGCATATACCATTTGCATTACTGTAAATGTATTTTCTGTATCTATTAACTTTAACTTTGCACTGTATCTATATTAACTTTAACTTTACACTGTATCTGTATTAACTTTACTCTGTGTCTGTATGTCTGTAGGTTATTTCTGTGTTTATTCTGAATCTGCCCTGGCTTATTAAACCAGTAAAGTAATATTTTTTTTTCTGTCTTTTCCTGTCCCCTTTGTTTAATTAATTAAAATTGAGTTTTGTATACTAACATTGTCTTGCATTGCTTTAAAAGATCCCTGTACTTTGCTGCCAACTAATAACCTGTGTTATGTTAATTTATTGCCTTAATGCCTATTGCCTGCTATGATCTGGGTTATAGGGAGGATTATTCCCATATTCTACTGGTCATAATTTACTATTTTTATTATATTGTTAGTGTTTGTAATTACTCTTTTTAGTAAGGCAAGGGGTATGTCTTTTGTTTATTGCTTACCTCCGGTTTCTGTGTACCGTGATGTTTGCAGGTTATTTGCATATATACTCTTTTCTGTTTATGATTTATCTGTTTCCATTGTTCTATACACCTCTTTATATCCTCTCCCGCCTCTGAGGGGATTGGATATTGCTTCTGAAAAGGAGGAATGTAATCCGAAGCATTACCTACACTCACTGGTACTGCTAATTTACCACAATCTGTCTTTGATGTAGCCCATAAGGGCTGAAATTGTGATTTGATTTGCTCCCATTTATCCTGCAGTTGTGAATGTCTCTTGCTAATGTCTTTTTTATAGTTACTTACGTCAATTACAAAGTAAGGAAACTGCTGAGCTGTACTTTAACTGTCCTTCGTTGTGGCTGACCATAAAACCTTGTTATTGAAATCAATTACTATTCCCAGTTTGCAGAGAATATTAACCCCAAGGATTGTTGTTCCACAACTGGAATTCATAAGAAATATACCCTGTATTGAAGATCCATTTTCTGTGAAACATATTTTAACTGGCTTACTGCTTATGGCCATGCAAGTGCTGCCATCAAAGCCTTGAATGTAAGATTTTTTGAACTGATTTACAGGTAACTGTTTGATCTGAAGTAGGATATTCATTTGTCTGCAACCTGTGGGTTATGGATCCGATATCGGATCCGAACCGGCATGGTTTTCCAGCTATGGATCCAAGCTCTCAGCTCCTCCCCTCACCCATAATGCCCTGCTCTACCCTCATGACCTCAGATCTTGTTTGCCGCGCTGGTAACTGGATGTGGATACATAGCTCTCAGCTAAGTGGACTATTTTCTTGTTTAAAAACAGAGAATTTTTTGTTTCTTTAACAAAATTTGTGTGAAAGTAGTAGGTTTCCCGTTAATATAGACTGTTTTAAGTTTATTTTAAGTTACAGTAATAATTTTTATTCCCTCCCCTCGCTGTGCGTAGAGTGTGTGTGTAGGCCTGTGTGCTTTTTTTTGTTGTTTAAGTTACTTTTCTGTAACTTTAGGTTTTATAGATTATGGCTGAACAGCCTAAGTCTATATTTTCAAAATGCTCCGAGTGTGGCCATAAGCTCTCACCGGCTGATGGCCACACTCGGTGTGTTAAGTGTCTTGGGGTTGAACACCTCACATCTGGTTGTTCCATTTGTGCAGGGTTCAACCCCAGGGCACTGAGGGAGCGGAGGTCCAAGCTGGTCTTGGCGGGTCTTTTACCGGCCGGACTCGGCCCCGACCTCCGCCGCTTCAGCGACTCCTCCGGCTGCTGTTGTTCCCCGTGTGCCACCCCCTCCTGCTCCTGGGACTCAAACTCCCGCTTGGAGAGGAGAGGGATGCAGCTAAAAGGACCGGAGGAGAAGCACCTGGCGGCGGGCGAGACCTCTGTTTCGCCCGCCAGCCAAGCGCTTCTCCCGGCTCCTGTCGGTTCGGTCTCCTCCTTCGGCTCCGGTCCCCTGTGTGCTTCTCACGGGTCCTGAGGAGGAGGAGACCCGATCCGTCGAGGCTATCGAGGAGGCATTCCAGGCCTACCTCGGTAGCCTCGTCGAGATCTACCCATAGCCTTTCTGATGCTGATCTGGACCGGATGATGAGAAGGTTCATCCAGGCCCAGATGCAGATGGGAGTGCTCTTGCCTCCCCTCCGGGGAGCTCAACACCCTTTTAAGCCTATTGCTCCTTCTCCGACCCGCTATCCGGGTTGGAGCAACTGGAGCCGAGCAGCCGGGCGGGGAGGTCGGAGCCGATAGTACTTGGTGCCGGATCCGACCCTGCCCTCGGTCGTCGGACCCGATCTCGGAGCCTGGATCCGAGCCGGATCCGGGGATCAGTGCTCCTTCGGCGCCGTCTGTGTCGGGCGCACTGTCCCGGATCCGAGTGCTTGGCGCCCGGCTCGATCCACTCTTCGGATCCGAGGGAGCCGATTGTCGGATCCTTTGGTCGAGGTCGGCTCCCGCCGGCTTTGATGTAGTGGAGAGGGCTCTGTTGAGGGTCTCCGGACCCCGGCACTTGCTTCGGCTCCGTCCCGCTCCCTCTGCACTGGGCCAGGCTTCCACCATCCGGCCCCTGGGACAGCCCGTTTCTGTGCCCCAAGTTGCTCCCATGGAGCAAATTGCTGCTTGCGAGGACTCCTCTGACAGCCCCCAGAGGAAGCCCCTGCAAGCATACGCAAAAGGAGGCACATTGACTCCCCGAGTCTCTCACTGAAGACACGGACTTGGAGGAAGGAAGGCTCCCCACGGTCACCCCGAGGATGTCTCCTTGGAGACATCATGGAAATGCTCCGTATTAGGGGTGGTCTGCCCCAAGTCTTCCTCGGACGAGTCCGTGTTCTTGGAGGCATTCAAGCGGGCCCGTCTACCTCTTGGGTGTCCCCTGCCGACCCCCTGGTGGACCTTATTACCACCAGGGCGTGGAAGGAACCGGACACCGTGGAGCCAATTCCCAAAGACCTGATAGGATCCTTAGTCCGCCTCTGACAGGACCCATTGGAGTAAGGGGCCTCCTGTAGATGCCATGTTGATGGCGGCCACAAGAGGGAACTGGCTCAGGAGAGTCCCTCAGTCCACCCACCGAGCAAGGAGTCTCGATGATGGACCGCTTGGGGAAGCGGATGTTCAGTTGGCGACCTTCTCGGTAAGGGCGCTGAACTATTTGGCACATGTTATTCGGATGCAGCGAGACCTTATTAAGGAGCACGCTGCATCCCCTGAGTCCATTTCGGAGGAGGACAGAGTTCTGCACTCCACCAAAATGGACATTCTTAGGTCAATCACAAATACTTCTATGCGACTACTCTCCCATGCTACGGAGGGCCGCTAGAGCTCTTGAGGACAGGACTGGTCACTAGGCGTCAGGCCTGGCTCCGTCCTCATTTTTCTGAGCCCTTCAAAGGCGTCGCTTTGCAGCCCTTTGATGGTTCTGCTCTGTTTGGCAAGACCGTTCATGAGACGTTGACCCAGAGCGAGAAGGACGGAAGACGCTGTCTGCCGTCGGAATCCGCTTCTCTGCACCCCAGAGGCCCTATTCTAGGAACCAAAAGGGTCAGAAGAAGATGTGGTTCCGGAAGTCGCAGCAGTCCCAGCCTGCTCCGGACAACCAGTCCTTCCGTGGCAGAGGAGGACAGGGAGGACGCCGCCCTAGAGGCAGAGGGGCTCCCAGAAACTTCGGGTCCAGGGAACCTTTCTCTGAACGGCCCGCGCAGCAACCCTGAGGGTTGCCCTACTGCTCTACTCAGGAGGCAGTCTAGGGACGTTTTTCGGGGTACCTAGCGGGATGGGAGTCCATAATATGGGACCGCTGGGTTCTCCAAATCATATCCAGGGATATCGCATTCCTTTCCTTCACCTTCCAAAGATGAAGTCCCTCCCAGACGTACCACCCGGTCAAAGGGAGGCCGCTTTGGCAGAAATTGGCCATCTGCTAAAGAAAAGAGCCATCCAGCCCGTTCCCCCAGACCAGATCGGATCAGGGTTCTACTCCAGATTCTTTTAGTGCCAAAAAGACGGGGAACTAAGACCAAACCTAGACCTGTCTCTCTTGGATCTGGCAGACCCCAAAGAAAAATTCGGAATGGTCACTCTGCAATCTATTCTCCCCTTCTGGGAGAAGATCACTGGATGTGCACGATAGATCTCAGGGACGCGTACTACCACATCCTGATGGACAGGCGCGCCAGGAGGTTTCTCCGCGAACGGCTGGGAGCCAGTCGCTACCAGTTCCGGGTCCTTCCCTTTGGTCTCACCACAGCCCCAGGGTGTTTACCAAAGTACTAGCAGTGGTAGCGGCCCACCTGAGGCTTCAGGGGTGCAGGTCTTTCCCTACCTGGACGACTGGCTCCTTACGCCCCAACAAGGCATCTACTTCTCTTGGCCTTGAGACTCCTTTCTCCATCTTGCTCCATTTCTGGGCATCACAATAAATACAAACAAGTCCAACCTGGCCCACACAGCTCTTAGATTTCATAGGGGCCAGACTAGACACAAGGAGTTTGAGCCTTCCTCACTGCGGACAGAGTTCTAAATCTGCAGCTCCAGGTGCGGGCCATTCTCCATTCAAGTTCTGTTCCAGCGGAGTTGGTCCTGAGGGCTCTAGGGTCCATGGCTCTATAGCACTTCTTCCTCTTGCCAGGCTCAATATGCATTCTACAGTGGACGCTCTTAGTACAGTGGTCATACCTTGCTCTCCCATGCATCATCCCATAGCGATCAGCAAGGCTTGCAAGCGGTCCCTCTTGTGGTGGCTCCACTCCCGGATCTCTACGAGGGTCGCCCATTTTGTGCTTCTCCCCTCTCGCCACGGTGACCACGGACGCCTCCCGCCTCGGGTGGGGGCACTTTATGGGCCGGACAGTCCAAGGCACGTGGAACGATTCAGAGACCTTACTGCATATCAATGTTCTAGAGATGAGAGCAGTGCTCTTAGCGTTGCTAGCACTTCAGGACTTTCTTCCCTTGGGAACAATTGCGATTCAATCGACAACATGTCTGTTGTCTGGTACATCAACAAGCAAGGGGAACAAGGTCATACCCTCTTTGTCGAGAGGCCATGAGAGTTTGGGAATGGGCAATCTCCACCAATCGCTTTCTCATAGCAACGCATTCCGGTCGGTCCAACATCCTAGCGGACAAGCTCAGTCGCACCATTCTGACCCCTTACGAGTGGTCTCTCAATTGTCAAGTAGCGGAACGCATATTCGCACGGTGGGGAACCCTTCATGCGATCTCTTTGCTTCTCCCTCAAACACCAAGTGCGACAGTTTTTCTCTAATACCTCCTCCCGGAGGTACCCCAAGAGACGCTCTGGTGCATGCTTGGCCACCCGGTCTTCTGTATGCCTATCCACCCTTGCCTCTGATGCTGCAAGTTCTTCAGAAAGCCTCTCGGGTGGGTTGCAGAATGATTCTCATTGCTCCATTCTGGCCTCGACAGATCTGGTTCCCCTTTCTAAGGTCTCACTCGGTGAATCCTCCTTGGATTCTAGATCCCATTCGGATCTGATATCCCATCCATCCTGCATTCCTCCTCCGAACCTGGACAACCTGAAGCTGACCGCTTGGCTGCTCCAGTTCCACTCTTGATAAGGACTCCGGTATTTCTTCACCGGTAAAGGCTATTTTGGTGGCGGCTCATAAACCATCCACTAGAAAGGTTTACCGAAGCAAATGGAAACGTTTCTCTGTGTGGGCGGAGCGGCAAGGCCTAAATCCCTTCACGGTTCCTCTCCCTGTAGTGCTTGATTTTCTAACCTCTCTCTTTAATGATGGTGCCAGCAGTTCCACAGTCAAAGTTCAACTGGCGGCAATTTCTCACTATCACATTGGTCAAGAGTCTAATCCTCTTATGTCAGCCAAATTGTGCAAAACATTTCTTAAAGGTACTTTCCTTCTCAGGCCCCCTATAAAGCAAGCAGTTCCTCCTTGGGACCTTTCTTTGGTTCTACAGGCCTTGACCGCTCCCCCTTTCGAGCCCGCGGCTACGGTGGATCTCAAATTCTTGTCCTACAAGACAGCCTTTTTGGTAGCCATTACATCAGCCAAGAGAGTTTCTGAACTTCAAGCTTTATCAGCTAAACCTCCTTACTTGGTATTTCATCCGGACCGTGTCTCCCTCAGGACCAACCCGTCCTTCCTTCCTAAAATCGCTTCTGAAGCAAACATCAATCAATCCA
Organism: Protopterus annectens; assembly: GCF_019279795.1. NCBI lineage: Eukaryota > Metazoa > Chordata > Ceratodontiformes > Protopteridae > Protopterus > Protopterus annectens. Next base: position 541,151,830 of record NC_056741.1, read on the forward strand.
TTAACCTCCCTGTTTTCTTCCTAAGTATGAAAACAAAGGTGAATATAAGCTACACTCACTAGATGTTCACAGGCAACTTAGATTTTATCTCAACAGGACAGCTGGTCATAGGCAATCCGACCAGCTGTTTATTTCCTTTGCAAAATTCAATTTGGGCAAGCCAATTTCTAAAGTTTCTCTGTCCCGCTGGATTTCACAGTGCATTTTATTGGCTTATCAAGCGTCAGGAAGGCCCGCACCGGGGTGTTCATGCCCATTCAACCCGGTCAGTATCTACCTCGGCAGCCTTCAAGGCTAGGATTCCTCTAGATGATATTTGTGCAGCAGCCACGTGGGCTTCATCTCATACATTTATTTCTCACTATAAGTTGGATCTTGCATCTAGGGGTAGAGCATCCTTTGGCTCCGTGGTGCTCCGGAATATCCTTCCATGATGGCCGCCCAAGATTCAGGTAGCTGGGGACTCTGTCCCACAGGTTGCAGACAAATGAATATCCTACTTCAGATTTAGAAGTTATGTACTCACCATAACATTCCATCTGAGTAGGTGTATTCATTTGTCTGCAACCATCCCGCCCTCCTATCCCCCTGGCCTTTCAGTTTCCTGCATATTCCTTGTTACCCTTTTTAGGGTATTGTTGCTTTGGCAAACTCGATCTGAGGTCATGAGGGTAGAGCAGGGCATTATGGGTGAGGGGAGGAGCTGAGAGCTTGGATCCATAGCTGGAAAACCATGCCGGTTCGGATCCGATATCGGATCCATAACCCACAGGTTGCAGACAAATGAATACACCTACTCAGATGGAACGTTATGGTGAGTACATAACTTCTAATTAGTGACTAAGACTGCTGCCCCTGTATCAAGTAGGACATCTTTTCATAGTGTCCCCTCCACCCATACGTCCACTAATGGGCATCCTTCCTTTTCACGTTTAAAATTTGTGAGAAAGGTTACTTGGTGGGGGGGGGGGCACACACCTAATCAGAATCATAGTCATTCTGATCTGTTTTCCTAAGTATGTTTCTGATTACACAGACTGTATATTCTGTTCCCTGTTGACTGTTAGTGTCTTCCCTGTCTAATATGTACTTTGTACTTTCAATTTTACGTTTTCATTTCTGACTTGCACCATGTGTGAGATTATATGGTGGGTTTTCTGTGTATTCCATAGGGTATACTTTATTTTTTTCTGTATCCTTCTGTGTTTGTTCCTGTGATTTATTCTCCCTTAATGTATTTTCTTTATCTTGATTTCTTTCCTTATTTTTGGGTTTTGAAGAAGCACTATTATCTGCATAGATACCCTTTTGTATTTGACTTTTTTCCCCATCTTTTGCAATATGGACAGTCCTGTTTAATGTGGCGTATTTTTTTACAAGTAAAACATATCACCTGTTTTTCTGAACTTTGTTGTGTATTATCTGTAACCCTGGTGGAGCAGAAGCTGCTCATGTTTACGTCCCCTTCCTTTCCCCACGTAGTCTATAAGCTGATTGAAGTAGTTAACTTCATTTGATCATCAACCTGTGGGCTTCGGATTCGATATGGATCCGAGCTGGCAGCTTTCTAAGCTAAGATCCGAGCTCCAAGCTCCTACCCCTTACCCATACTACACTGCAACCTCCTTCCAACCCTCAGATCTCGTTTGCCATGGTTTCGCCAAGATGTGATCTCTGATCTCCAGGTAGATAAAGTAGGGATTTTTCCTTCTTTAACTGTGCAAAGTCAGTGTGTGTGGGCATTGTTTACCTTCCTTCCTTCTTCCTGGGTTTCCGTTCAAAAAAAAAAGTTATAAACTTTGTGATTGTTAGTTAGTGTAGGCCTCCCTTTCCTGCCCTTGGTGTGTGGTGTGTGTGTGTGTGTGTGTGTGTGTGTGTGTGTGTGTGTGTGTGTGTGTGTGTGTGTGTGTTTAGGTAGGACTTTAGTTAGCCTTTTTTGTTGTTGTGGGGGGGTTGAGATGTCGAACCCTCAAAAGCCGACTTTCTCCAAATGCACAGAGTGTGGCCATAAGTTGTCCCCAGCTGATGGCCACACTCTGTGCGTCATGTGTTTGGGGGTTCCCCACCTTTCATCAGGCTGCAAAATTTGGGCAGCATTTAATCCACAGGCCCTGCGGGATCATAGGGCCAAGTTAATTCTGGCTGGGCTTCTTCCAGCAGAATCTGCTCCTTCTTCTTCCTCTATGGCGACGGCTGTGGCTGTATCAGCTTCTGGTCCTACCCCTGTCCAGGACTCACACTCCTGTTTTTAAACAGGGTGACTAGGAGGCCAGGAAGGAGAAGCACAGGGAGAGAAACAGAGAACAAGAGAGAGAGAGAGAAAGAGAAAGGGGTCGTAAGAGACCAGCGGACCTGTCGGATTCTTCTGGTCCTCCTGTGAAAGTGGCCACTACCCTGGATGAGGCCGTCTTCCCCTTAGCTTCGTTCCCCTATATTTTCTCCGGAGCCAGAGGAGGAGGTTCGGCCTGCTTCGAGGTCGTCCTCATATCGGCCCTCTCTGCCGGTGTCGGTGGCGTCCTCCAGATCGACAAAAAGCCTCTCGGAGGCTGACATGGACCAGATGATGAGAAGGTTTTTACAGACTCAGTTGCAGATGGGAGTGTTGCTGGCTGTCCCTCCCGCTGGAGCTGTTACTTCGGAAACTGATTTTAAAGCTACATCTTCTTTTTGCAGAATGTTAACTGTCTGACAGAATTGCTTTAACATAACATTTTGCCTGACTAAAACATTATTTTGTTTTTTTCTGTCATGCTGTTTAGACTGTCTGTCTGATCATTTTCATATAGTTTTTCAATTTTTTAAATGGTGGAAAATGGCATTACCTTGTCTGTGTGTTTAAATAGTTATTGAGTCTAGACACTCACCAGTTTCAACTGCTCGCTTTGCTTTAACATCTGCCAAAGCATTTACCGTATCCTCTTCTGTATTACATTTTTTTATGTGCTTTGATTTTGGCAATACTAAACTTTCCATGTAAATCATTTTGGGAATCAATGTCCATAACTCCCGTAGTACTGGAGCATGTTTTCAGGGTTTGCCAGCACTGTTGATTAATCCCCTTCTGACCCAAAATTGGCATGTGTAAATGCAAAAAAACAAACAAAAAACAAAACAAAAAAACATTTAAATAAAGCATCATTTGAAATAGACCACACAGTGTATGTCAACCATTGTTTAAATGCTAACATATTGAAACAATTTTTTTTTGTCTTGCTACTGAGGCAGAGTCTGCAATAAATAAGACTATTGATATATATTAGCAGGAGAAATAACTGTCATTTCTGCTGAACCCTGCCCAGTGTCAGTGGGTGTATTTTGTACCCCTTGTAAACCTTGATGTGCTTTTTGTAACTGTCTTGTCAGATTAAACTCTGTAGTTTGTGCCCTTAGTAAATGTTGTTGGGCTCTATCTGATTGTTATGTTAAACCAGAAATGTTATTATGTAAAGTCTGAATGCTATGCTGAATCTGTTACTCTAAATGGCATTATTGTCCCTTACTACTGTCTCTAGGGAAATTTTGAAAAGCTGTGAATACCTTTTCTTTAAAATGTTAATATTAATAGCACACTCTACTATGTTAGAACTTTTTTTTGTGCATGTGCAATATTTTTTATAAGTAAAATTTTTATGTAGTCTATTACATTTCTAAAAATAATTGCATACACTTGTACTGTATGAGATTTAGGTGACTGCAGAAGGTACATTTAACTGTTGTATATGTGAAGAACTTACAAAACTAGAATCAAACAGATTGTTTATCAGAATAGGATATATCTTATGGTATGGCTTGCATACTAGACTCCCGTGACAAGATAGACTTAAGTTTGGAAAGTTACTTCCACATAAAAAAACAGTCTTTATGAATTGATGTATATTTTATGTATGGATTAGAGGCATGTATGCATTTACAAACACAACTGTTATCTAAATTCTGAACATTAAACATTTCAGATTAAACATTTTATGTCTGACACAGAAGGTTTAAACCATGTAAATTTATATCTACAATATGTGGGCATTGTAAAGTTAACTGTCTTTACTGGCGTCCATGTTATAACTGTGAAGAATTTACAGTATTTTGCATAGATGACAAACAGGTGATCAGGTTGAAGTCACTTAGAAGACACAGTGTCCTTCAACAGACGAATTGATGGTGGAACGTCGCAGGGTAGCTTCTACGGCGTCACTCTGTATCCACCGACAAAGTACTGGAACTGTTGATCTGTTGATGCACTGGAACTGTCAATCTGTTGAACTCACGGAAAATTTAAGGCCTTTATGAAAAATTAACTGTTGGTAACGGATAAAAAAAGGTTGTGGCCAGTGGACTAGACCCACGGCCAGTGGGCTAGGCTCACCATTGTAAAATATTACCCAGTGTACAATATTATTAGCAGAGAGCTAGGCTGACAGACAGACACCGTGCTACTGTATCCGTTAATATTTATTTGTATTAGTACAAATTCTTGCCAAACAGTTAATACTGTCAGAGTTATTTCAATTCTATTTTACCACAGCATATAACTATAGACTGATGAACACTCAGTCCAAAAACGTCACTAAAGAGTGAAAATTACTTTCCAGTTTATATACTCTTAAATGTCAAACAGTGATGTTAAGTTGTCAATCTCGCGTTCATTCTTGCTGGATGGGTTCAGAGCCGAACCTCGGCTCTGACTCGGCCTATTACTAAAGCTCGAGAGCTATTTTTACCGGCTCAAGGCTATCCTATGTCCCATAATGCTAGGCGTGATATACTCAGATCTCGTTTGCCACTTCAGTTACGAGGTTGCGTCTTTTTGCCAGCTCCAAGTTGTATTAATAGTTTTCTTGTTTTTAGTCAGCTTTTTGGGTTAAAATCTTAGCGATAGTGTTTTATCGTTACTACCCTTTAGATCCCTGTTTAGGATTCTCTCTTAGGTAGTTTTTGATACAGTTTTTCCCCTCACCTAATAGTTAGGCCCTTGGCCAAACCTCTTACGTCTGCAGATGTATGTGTGTGCCTAGTTAAATTGTATTAATAAGTGTGGGGTTTTTTTTGTTTATTCTGGTCTGTTACAACCTTTTTGTGTGTGTGTGTGTGTGTGTGTGTGTGTGTGTGTGTGTGTTTGGCTGATTGTGTCTAGACCTCCCTGAGTTGTCTTTCTGCCCGTCATCCTTGTTTCAGGATGTCGAAAGACACCAAGGTCTCGGGCTTCAAGAAGTGTGACTCGTGCTGTCAGAAGATGTCTCTGACAGACGGTCACACTTCTTGTGTATATTGCTTGGGCCCTCTGCACTTGCAGGACTCTTGTTCTGTCTGCCATGCGTTCAGTCCAAGAGTCCTGCAGGAACGCAGAAACAAACTTAATGTTAAGTTGTCTATCTCGCCTTCATTCTTGCTGGATGGGTTCGCAGCCGATCCTCGGCTCCGACTCGGCCACTCTAAAAGCTCGAGAGCTAGTTCCACCGGCTCGAGGCTCCCCTATATCCCACAATGCTAGGCGGTAACTCCTCAGATCTTGTTTGCCGCTACAGCGATCGAGGTGCGTTCCTACCGGCTCTGGTTAGTTTTTGAAAAGAAACTAGTTTTTCTTAGCTTTTTTCCCCTTTTTAAGTTAGTTTTTTCTAAATAGTTACATTGTGAGTAGTTCCATCCCATTCCCTGTTAATTTCCCTCTTTTTCCAAAACTCTCTAGAAATTTTCCCTTGGGCCTTAGGCCCAGTCCCTCCCTTCCTAGTAGTGAGTGACTGTGTTTTGTAGGAATTTTATTTTCTAATTACTTCTAACTTAATTTAATTTAGTTTAAATTATTTCTAAGTGTAATCGGTGTGTGTGTGTTTGTGTGGTTACACTTTTCCTCTTAGACATGTCTAAGGAATCAAAGGTCTCAGGCTTTAAGAAGTGTGACTCGTGCTGTCAGAAGATGTCTCTGACAGACGGTCACACTTCTTGTGTGTACTGCCTGGGACCTTTGCACCTGCAGGACTCATGTGCTGTTTACCATGGCTTCAGCCCTAGAGTCCTGCAGGAGCAAAAAAACAAACTTATTTTAAGGGGCTTATTGAAACCTGAGGGTCCCTCGACTCAGTCCTCAGGGAAACCCTCTAATCCTTCCAGACCTTCGGCTCAAGCCTCTGAGCCGTGTTCTGGGGGTCCTAAGGCTATTCGAACATCGGCTCCGGCCGGAGCCGATGAATCTCGAACACATGCCCCTACGGTGTCCTCGGCTCCGGCCGGAGCCGAGGAAGACATAACTGAGTTGCTCCAATCAAGTTGTCGGAACCGACATCTAGAAAAAGGTCCCGATCTCCATCTATCGACTCCATTCATTCGGCTCCAGCATCACCTTTGCTGTCTGAACGGAGCCATAGATCCCACTCTTCTAGGTCTTCCAGGTTATCGGACCATGACCTTCAGAGAGTAGTGAGTCGACTTCTTAAGTCCGAGGCACTAGCCCAGATGCTTCAAAGTCCGACTCAACAGTCGAGAACTATTCCCATCACTCAAAATGTTCTTCCTCTGACTCTTTTGAGTTCGGAGCCGGGGCGGCTCGGACACGAGACTGTGGTGGCGTCGGAACCGATACCTTTGTCTTCGGTTCCATCGTCTGCTCTGATGTCTTCCTTGGAGGAATCTCGGTGCCGGACTTCCCTCGTCGGCTCCGAGGGGGTGAGTGGCATCGGACCCTTGTCTGACCCCGCTCTCCCTCTCGGTGCTTCGGCGCTGGTGAGTTCGGCTCCGACATCGGCCTCGGAGCCATCACTGTCGGTGCCGGGGTAGGTTTTCAGTTTTTCGGAACGGAGACCTCCGGCTCTGCCTGACAGGGGTGCCTTCGAGGTCATGAGGAGCGTGTTAGAACCAGGTTCAACTCCACAGTCGGCTCCTTCTGCCCCTCCCTCCATGGTGCCTCCGGTGATTTCTACTCACTCTCTCATCCCCGACTGTAGAGAGCCAGCTCCTCAAGTTTCCCCAGTGGGGATCTCCTCCTCTTCCGAGGCTTCTCCTGACCCGGTAGGAGAGCCCCCTAGGAAGAGGCAGTGCAAGAGGAAGCACATTGACTCCCCTGAGTCTGTCACCTCTGACACTGATTTAGAGGATTCTGAAGGTTCCCCTCGTTCCCCCTGTGAAGATGTCTCCTTTGCACACATCCTTGAAATCCTAAAACAGAGGGGGAATTGGCCAGCCCTCAACCCTTCAGAGGATGAATCAGTGTATCTTGAGGCGTTTGGCTCTCGCCCTTCCACCTCCTGGGTGTCCCCTCTCTTTGACCCCCTTATGCAAGTGGTGGCAAAGAAGGCTTGGGCGGCTCCTGATTCAGTGGAACCCACCCCCAGGAGACCATCAAAATTCATTACTGCCCCCAAGGACAAAGAATTTTTAACCAAAGGCGTCTCTGTTGATGCTATGGTGGTGGCTGCGGCCACTAAGCAGGAGATAGCTGATCCTTCGGTGCCTGTTCATCCTCCTAACAGGGAGTCTAGGTCGATGAACAGGTACGGGAAGCGGATGTTCTCGTCAGCGACCTTTACTATGAGATCGCTGAATTATTTGTGTCATTTCACTCGGCTTCAGAGGGATTTGCTCAAGGAAGCGAGCGAAATGTTAAAGGACCCAACAGCTGTAGGTTTTCAGGATAGAATGAATTCTCAGCTGGCAACCCTTAATTCTATAACTAACTCCTCCATGCGCCTCCTTTCATATGCGGCGGATGGAGCGAGTAGAGCGGCAGGTACAGGTGTAGCCTTGCGTAGGCACACCTGGATGCGGCTATGTAACTTTGCGGACCCTTTCAAGGCGTCCTTCACTAATTCCCCTTTTGATGGATCATCCCTCTTTGGTCCTCAAGTGAAGGAAACCCTGACTAGGTGCGAGACTGATGGCAAAACTCTCTCTGCCATCGGAGTCCGTTTTTCTACTCCTTCTCGACCTTACCCCAAAGGCCAGAAGGGGGGAAAGATGTGGTTCCGCAAACAATCTCAAGGAGATTTGCCTGATGCACAGAGTCGATTCCCCTCTAGAGGCAGAGGGGGGAACAATAATGGTAGACGCCGTCCTAGAGGCAGAGGGTGCCCGCAGAATCAGGGCAGTCGAGAATCCCTTTCCGACAAGCCCTTTCAGCATCCCTGAGGTGTTACCCTACTGTCCACCTTCGGAGGCAGTCGGGGGAAGATTGTCTCTGTACCAAGAGGCCTGGCTATCCCTAACTCAAGACAAGTGGGTACAGTCTATCATTTCCGAAGGCTACAGAATCCCTTTCCTTTTCATTCCGAAGAAATCCAAAAAATCCCTTCCAGATGTTTCACCCAGTCAAAGGGAGCAAGCAGCATTAGAAATTTCAAAGCTGCTCGCAAAAAGAGCCATTCAACCAGTTCCAGCAGACCAAACAGGATCCGGAATCTACTCCAAATTCTTTTTGGTTCCAAAGAAAACAGGGGACTGGAGACCCATTCTGGATCTCAGCAACTTGAACAAGTTTGTCAAGAAAACAAAGTTCCGGATGGTCACGCTGCAGTCCATTCTACCCCTTTTGGGGCGGGACAACTGGATGTGCTTGATAGATCTCCAGGACGCGTACTATCACATCAGAATGAGTCGACGCTCCAGGAGGTTTCTCCGCTTCAGGCTGGGAACCAGTCATTTTCAATTCAGAGCCCTGCCCTTTGGTCTCACTACAGCCCCACGAGTGTTTACCAAATGCATGGCAGTGGTAGCCTCTCATCTGAGACGACAAGGATTCCAGGTGTTTCCTTATTTAGACGACTGGCTCCTTACAGCCCCCACCAAGCATCTTTTACTTCTCGCCAGAGACTACACCTTTCACACATGTCAGACACTAGGCATTTCAATAAACTACGAAAAGTCTGTCTTGTCGCCTTGTCATGTTATTACCTTTATAGGCGCAAATCTAGACACAGTCAACATGTCAGCCAGACTCACAAAGCAGAGAATAGCAGACATACACAGACAGGTCTCTCTTGTCTTGCAGAGCAACAAAGTCAAAGCCAGACTGATCCTGAAAGTCTTAGGGATTATGGCGGCGGCCATCCCTCTCCTACCATTAGCTCACTTCCATATGAGAATTTTACAATGGATGCTTTTCACACAATGGTCTTACCAACGACTTCCAATGTCCCATCCTATTCGGATAACTCAATCGTGCAAGAATCATCTCTCTTGGTGGATCACATCTCCCCAGCTCCTCCTAGGGAGACCTTTCGTCCCTCCCCCTCCGGTTGCTACAGTGACAACGGATGCCTCCCTGATCGGGTGGGGGGGGCATTACCAGGGCAGGACAGTCCAGGGCATGTGGCAACCGTTCGAGTGCCACTTGCACATAAACGTCTTAGAGATGAGAGCAGTGCTTCTAGCTTTGCAAGCTTTACAAGACTCTCTTCCCAAAGGAACTATAGCAATTCAGACAGACAACATGTCTGTAGTGTGGTACATCAACAAACAAGGCGGAACCAGATCTTACCCCCTATGTCGAGAAGCACTCAGACTGTGGCAATGGGCGATTTGTTCTCAGCGATTTCTGTTAGCAACGCACATTCCTGGGAAGTCCAATGTGATTGCAGACAAATTGAGCAGAGCTATTCTCATGCCTCACGAGTGGTCTCTGAAGAATTCAGTGTTGGAGAAAGTTTTTCGAAAGTGGGGCCGGCCTTGCTGCGACCTTTTCCCTACTCCCCAAAACAGCAAGTGCGACGATTTTTTCACCCTCTTTCCCCAACCAGGCCACCCCAGCAGAGACGCTCTAGTGCACGTTTGGCCCCAGGGACTTCTGTATGCTTTTCCTCCCTTCCCACTGATATCTCAGCTGATACAGAAAGCCATCGCTCAGGAAGCTTACATGATCCTTATTGCCCCTTACTGGCCTCGACAGGTTTGGTTCCCGTTCCTCCACAATTATCTGTTGGAGCAACCTTGGCATCTAGACCCAGCTCCAGACCTCTTGACCCATCAGTCGGGTCAGTTGCACCACTCCCTTCCTTCTCTGAACCTCCAACTTTAGCCAGGCTTCCTCTGATATCTCACTCAGTTAGAGATATCTTGATAGCCTCTCATAAATCTTCCACTCGGAAGATTTATCATAACAAGTGGAAGCATTTTTCCTATTGGGCGCAGTCAAAGAATATAGATCCTTTCACTGCTTCCATTCAATCAGTTCTAGACTTTCTAGCCGAACTTTTCCACTCAGGTTCGTCTCCGTCTACCATTAGAGTTCAATTGGCAGCAATTTCGAACTTTCATGTTGGAGTCTCAGAGTCCTCCATTATGTCTCACAAACTCTGCAAAGCCTTTTTAAAGGGAGTTTTTCTCCTCAAACCACCCATCAGAGATCCTCCTCCCCAATGGGATCTCAACTTGGTTCTGACGTCCTTAATTCTTTCCCCCTTTGAACCTGCGGCTTCATGTTCAATAAAGTTACTTTCTTGGAAATCACTCTTTTTAGTAGCTATCACTTCAGCTAGAAGAGTCTCTGAACTCCATGCTCTGTGTAGTCGACCCCCTTATCTTGTATTTCATAAGGATAGGGTGTCCTTACGTACTAACCCGTCTTTTTTGCCCAAGGTAGCTTCACTGGCAAATTTGAATCAAACCATTGAGCTTCCTGTTTTCTTCCCTAATTATTCTAATAGGTCAGAACAAAAGTTACACTGTTTAGATATTCATCGCCAACTTAGGTACTATTTAGACAGGACCAAACAATTCAGGAAATCTGACCAACTGTTTGTTTCTTATGCAAAAGGTAGAATGGGCCTTCCAGTTTCTTAAGTGTCTCTCTCTAGAAGGCTTACTTCGTTGATTACCCTAGTGTATGAGATAAGACATCAACAGTTGCCTTCCAAACCAAGGGCTCATTCAACTAGAGCTTTAGCCACTTCTATAGCTTTCCAAGATAGGCTGCCTATTGATTCGATTTGTTCTGCAGCTACTTGGGCTTCTCCCCATACCTTCATTTCTCATTATAAGTTGGACTTGGCCTCTAGAGACCCAGCCAACTTTGGTTCCACTGTACTCAAGAGTCTGTTCCGATAGGACATCCGGGACAAGGTGCTAGGGACGCGGTCCCATCCAGCACGAATGAAGGCGAGATAGACAACTTAACATTTAGAAGTTATGTACCTACCATAACGTTCCATGTTAGTTGTCTTCTTCTCGCCTTCTTTCTTGCGTCCCACCCTCCTTCCCCCTAGCCAGGACAGACCTAGAGAAGTTTTTTCTTGTTCCTTATGGAATTTTCTTGCTGGCCTTAGCTTTCAATCGAGATCTGAGGAGTTACCGCCTAGCATTGTGGGATATAGGGGAGCCTCGAGCCGGTGGAACTAGCTCTCGAGCTTTTAGAGTGGCCGAGTCGGAGCCGAGGATCGGCTTCGAACCCATCCAGCAAGAAAGAAGGCGAGAAGAAGACAACTAACATGGAACGTTATGGTAGGTACAAAACTTCTAATTTTGAGAGGTTTGTTAAAGCCTGAAGGTTCCCCGGCTAAGCCTTTGTCGGGTAAACCTTCCAAGCCTACCAAACCGTCGGCTCTATGTTTGGAGCCGTTGCCGAGCGGTGCTACTACTACCACTGCATCGGTTCAGGCCGGAACCGATGATTCGAGGCCTCAGTTGGCTCCGACTCTGCTGTCGGAGCCGTCTTCGAGCAAGAAGCGTTCCAGGTCTCCTTCCCTGGAATCTGTCCATTCGGCTCCGAAGTCTCTCTTGTTATCGGAGCGGAGTCACAGGTCCCATTCCTCTCGGTCTTCCAGGCTGTGGACCATGACCTCGAGAGGGTGGTTAGCAGACTACTTAAGTCGCAGGCACTGGCCCAAATGTTGCATAGCCCTCCTCATCAGGCAGTGGCTTTCACTACTCCCTCTTCGATTCCTCCTCCGACTCTTCCTGTGAGTTCGGAGCCGGAGATCGTAGGGGTCGGGACCGTCGGAACGTCGGAGCCGATACCACTCCTTTCGGCTCCCTCGTCTGCTCCGATCTCTTCCTTGGTTCTATCCTTGGAGGGGTCCGGGCGCTTGGACTCTCTCGTCGACTTCGAGGGGGCGAGTGGCATCGGGCCCTTGTCTGACCCCGTTCTCCCTCTCGGAGTTTCGGCGCAGGTGAGTTTGGCCCCATCTGCCTCGGAGCCGTCCCTCTCAGTGCCGTGAGGAGTCCTTGTCTCTTCGGAGCGGTGACCCCCTTCCCTGCCTGATAGGGGCACCTTTGAGGTCATGAGGAGTGTGCTGGCCCCTGTGCCTGCTCTACGGTCGGCTCCTTCGGCTCCTCCCTCTATGGTGCCTGCTTCAGTCTCTACCCGCTCTCCCGATCCCGAGCGTGGAGAACCAACGCTACAGGTAGCCCCATTGGGCGTATCCTCCTCTTCCGAGGCCTCCCCTGATCCTTCAGGGGAGCCCCCTCGAAAGAGAAAATGCAAGAGGAAGCATGTAGACTCCTCTGAGTCAGTCACATTGGACACTGACTTGGATGACTCAGAAGGGTCCCCAAGGTCCCCCTCTGAGGATGTCTCATTTTCTGACATCCTGGAGATTCTTAAGCAGAGGGGAAACTGGTCTGCTCTTAACCCTTCTGAGGACGAGTTGGTGTACCTGGATGCATTCGGTTCTCGCCCTTCCACCTCCTGGGTGTCTCTGCCTTTCGACCCGCTCATGGATGTGGTGGCTCGAAAGGCATGGACGGCTCCGGATACTATGAAACCAACTCCCCGGAGGCCTACAAAATTTATTACAGCCCCTTCTGACAAGCAGTTTCTAACTAAGGGCGTCACTGTTGATGCCATGGTGGTGGCGGTGGCCACTAAAAAGGAGGTGGCTGACCCTTCAGTACCTGTCCATCCTCCTAATAAGGAATCTAGGACTATGGACAGGTATGGCAAGTGGATGTTTTCCTCAGCGACCTTTTCTATGTGGTCGCTGAATTATTTGTGCCATTTCACCCGTCTCCAGAGAGACCTTCTCAAGGAACTGAGTGATACCTTACAGGACCCATCAGCAGCGGTGTCTCAGGAAAAGATCAACTCCCAGCTGGAGACCCTAAACTCTATTGTCAACTCCTCCATGCGGCTCATTTCCAATGCAGCCGATGGAGCGAGTAGGGCTGCAGGCACGGGCGTTGCTCTAAGGAGACACACCTGGATGCGGCTTTGCAATTTTGCTGACCCCTTCAAGGCGTCCTTCACTAACAACCCCTTTGATGGTTCTGCCTTGTTTGGACCTCAAGTGAAGGATACATTGACCAGGTGCGAGCAGGAAGGCAAGACTCTCTCTGCCGTAGGAGTCCGTTTTTCGACCCCTTCTAGACCATACCCTAAGGGTCAGAAAGGTGGGAAAATGTGGTTCCGCAAACCTCAGGGAGTACTGCCTGATGCATGTGGTGAGCTTCCCTCCAGAGGCAGAGGAGGGAACAATAATAGACGCCGCCCGAGGGGCAGGGGGGGTCCGGAGAATCAGGGTAGCAGAGAATCCTTCTCTGACAAACCCTTCCAGCACCCCTGAGGAGCTGCCCGACTGTCCACCTTCGGAGGCAGTTGGGGCAAGACTATCACTGTAACCAGAAGCCTGGCATTCCCTCACGCAAAACAATTGGGTACGGTCAGTCATATCCGTGGGTTACAAAATTCCCTTTATTCATACCCCACAACCGCCAAAAGGGCCCCTTCCAGATGTTCCACCCGGTCTGAGGGATCAAGCAGCACTAGAAATTTCAAAGCTGCTAGAAAAAAAGAGCCATCCAGCCAGTCCCAGCAGACCAACAAGGATCCGGAGTCTACTCCAAGTTCTTTTTGGTACCAAAAAAGACAGGGGACTGGAGACCTATTTTGGATCTCAGCAGGCTGAACAAGTCTGTTCAAAGAACGAAATTCCGGATGGTCACGCTTCAGTCTATTCTACCCTTCCTGGGTCAGGACAATTGGATGTGCTCTATAGACCTTCAGGATGCGTACTATCATATCAAAATGAACAGGCGCTCCAGGAGGTTTCTCCGCTTCCGGCTGGGAGCCAGTCACTACCAATTCAGAGCCCTGCCCTTTGGCCTCACCACAGCCCCCAGGGTGTTTACCAAATGCATGGCAGTGGTTGCGGCTCACCTGAGACGAAAAGGATTCCAGGTGTTTCCATTCTTAGACGACTGGCTCCTTACTGCCACCACCAAGCATCAGCTACTCCATTCCAGAGAATATACTCTCCAAATTTGCAACGAGCTAGGTATCTCTATAAACTCCGAAAAGTCTGCCTTATTGCCTTGTCAGTCTATTACCTTCATAGGCGCTGTTTTAAACTCTGTCGAACTGTCCGCAAAACTGCCTGTACAAAGGATTTCAGACATTCGAGGTCATGTTCATATCCTACTACAAGAGAGCAGAGTCCAGGCCAGATTCGTACCAAAAACCCTAGGTCTCATGGCAGCAGCTATCACATTACTTCCCCTAGCTCGTTTTCACATGCGGATCCTGGAATGGATGCTGTTTTCCCAGTGGTCCTTTCAACAGCTTCCAATGTCACACAGCATTCTAATCACTCAGTCATGCAAAAGACACTTTTCTTGGTGGATGGTCTCCCCTCAGGTTCTTCAGGGCAGACCCTTTGTCCTTTCTCCTCCTCTGGCTACTGTGACAGCGGATGCCTCCCTGATCGGGTGGGGGGGGTGGCATTTTCAGGGCAGGACAGTCCAGGGCACATGGCAGCCTTTTGCAAGCTACCTGCACATAAATGTCTTGGAAATGAAAGCGGTACTTGTAGCGTTGCAGGCCCTTCAAGACTATCTACCCACCGGGACTATTGCAATTCAGACAGACAATATGTCTGTAGTGTGGTACATCAGCAAGCAGGGTGGAACCAGGTCCTACCCCCTATGTCGAGAAGCACTCAGACTGTGGCAGTGGGCAATCTCTTCTCAACGGTTTCTGGTAGCAACGCATATCCCTGGGAAGTCCAACGTCATAGCAGACAGGCTGAGCAGAGCCATTCTCATGCCCCACGAGTGGTCTCTCAACCAGCTAGTAGCGGAAAAAATCTTCAGGAGGTGTGGTCAGCCTTGCTGCAATCTTTTTACAACCCCTCAAAACAGCAAGTGCCCAGACTTCTTCACCCTCTCCCCTCTCCCAGGTCTTCCCCCCCAGAGACGCTCTAGTCCACGATTGTCCCCGGGGTCTTCTGTATGCTTTTCCCCCTTTTCCCTTAATTACTCATCTAATCCAGAAAGCAACGGTTTCGAGATCCAGAATGATCCTTGTTGCCCCTTACTGGCCTCAACAAATTTGGTTTCCGTTCCTGCAATGTCATCTACTAGATCAGCCCTGGCATCTGGACCCAGCACCAGATCTTCTGACTTATCAATCGGGTGGGCTGCATCAATCTCTCCAATCTCTCAACCTCACAGCTTGGTTGCCCCACTTCCAACCCTAGCCAGGCCTCCCTCAATCTCTCATTCAGTTCGTGACATCATCCTCGCTTTGCACAAGTCTACTACCAGAAAGACATATGCTAGCAAATGGAAGCGTTTCTCTGTTTGGACAGGGGAGAAACAAGTTGACCCTTTTACAGCCCCTGTCCATACAGTCTTAGAGTTTTTGGCAGAACTTTTTCAAATGGGATCTTCTTCAGTCACCATCAGAGTTCAGTTGGCAGCCATTGCGAATTTTCACGTTGGATTGTCAGAGACCAGCATTATATCACACAAACTTTGTAAAACCTTTCTAAAAGGAACCTTTTTACTTAGGCCCCCGGTAAAAGATCCTCCCCCACCAAGGGACCTAAATTTGATGCTGTTGTCTTTAATTCTCCCTCCCTTTGAACCTACGGCTTCCTGTTGGTTAAAGTTGCTCTCTTGGAAAACTCTGTTTTTAGTAGCCATCACTTCAGCGAGAAGGGTATCAGAGCTTCAAGCCCTTTGTATTCGCCCTCCTTACCTTGTTTTTCATAAAGATAGAGTGTCACTTAGGACTAATCCGTCCTTTTTACCCAAAGTACTCGCTGAAAAAAATCTGAATCAGACCATCGATCTTCCTGTTTTCTTCCCACTTTATACCAATAGGTCTGAACGGAAGTTACATTGTCTAGACGTTCACCGTCAATTACGCTTCTACCTGGATAGAACCAAGCAGACGAGGAAATCAGAACAGCTCTTCCTGTCTTACGCGGAAGGGAAACAAGGCCTGCCAGTTTCCAAAGTAACCTTGTCCAGGTGGTTGACCTCCATTATCATGTTGATTTACCAATTGAGGCATAAAGAGCTCCCTATTAAGCCCAGGGCTCATTCAACCAGAGCATTAGCGTCTTCAGTAGCCTTTCAGGCAAGATTGCCAATGGATTCCATTTGTGCAGCGGCCACATGGGCCTCTCCTCATACCTTCATGTCTCATTACAAGCTGGACATGACCTCTAGAAGTAGGGCTGATTTTGGTTCCACTGTACTCAAGAGTTTGTTCCATTGAGCCACCCAGGACTAAGGTGCTAGGGTCGCTGTCCCATCCAGCAAGAATGAAGGCGAGATTGACAACTTAACATTGAGAAGTTATGTACTTACCATAACGTTCCATGTTAGTTGTCTTCTCGCCTTCTTTCTTGCATCCCACCCTCCATCCCCCTAGCCTGGCAAGACCGAGAGTATCTTCCGAGATGTGTTATCATGAGAGTTATCTCCTTAGCTTCCTCTTTCCCTTTCTTGGTAACTCTTAAGAGTTTTTTATACCTAGATTTATAGAGGTAGGTATATGTGTGTATATATATATTTATATATATATATATATATATATATATATATATATATATATATATATATATATATATATATATATATATTCTCTGTCATGTATGTCCATACTGTTAGCTATCAAACGAGATCTGGGTATATCATGCCTAGCATTATGGGACATAGGATAGCCTCGAGCCGGTAAAAATAGCTCTCGAGCTTTAGTAATAGGCCGAGTCGGAGCCGAGGTTCGGCTCCGAACCCATCCAGCAAGAAAGAAGGCGAGAAGAAGACAACTAACATGGAACATTATGGTAAGTATATAACTTCTCATTATTTTTAATGTCTTTGTGACTTGTTCTTCTGGTTTCAGTTTGTATCATGAAAAAGTCCATGGTTATTTCTAGCCTGGTTACTTTCTTATGTCCTTCTTTCGTGCTGTATCTGAAGACTTCACAAAAAGTCTCTCCACATCATCTTTGCATCACTTGAATTTTATTTCATTTATTTCCGCATCTGAAAGCTCACATAAAGTCAACTTCCTTTTTTCTGTAATAGGATGACTTTACAGTAAGCCCACAGCTATCTGTTATTAATATCTAAGCTGAACATTTACAAGAAATTAACTGTTCTTGCAAAGCAAGCCATATTTTCTTTTACTGCACACACGCAGTATAATTTTGGGGAAAGCATTTTAATTTATACAATCTGTATCACTTAACCACAGAGGAAAAAAATTAGTCCAGAGGTTTGGCAGGTTTAGCAAGAAATGTTACTGCTCTGCCATAGTGGCGCTTAGGGTAATTTTCTCACCATCATCACTTCTGGGTCCGTCTTATGAAGACTGTACCAGATAAGCTTGAAGACTTCCTTGAATGTGGGCTGAAAGAGGATCTTTGTAAGATTTTGTCTATGACCTCCACTGTGAGATAGCAGATATCTTGCTGTAACTAAACTCAACTGACTCTTAAGATACAAAGATTGGCTTTGGTCCTGCCACGTCAAGATAGTGTGGCTGAGCCTGTCCTCTCCCAATGAAGAATTGTGGAGCATTGGAAAGAAGAGGCTCTGCCGTTTGCTGTCACTTGGGAACTATTACAAAAGATGAGTGGGTTCTTGCCTTTGACACCTTTAACCATATTGTGGAACTCAGCGATTCTCACCTAGAAAAGGGCTTCTGAGGTGGATCAGTCCACTTCAGCAAAGCTGTTAGGATAGACTCAGACTCTACTTCTGAAAGAGTCCAATGAAGTTGTCCCAGTGGTTGGGTAAGAAATGGGAATTGTTCACCCATCTTGTCTTACTGCCAAAAATAGCAAATTATTTGTCCCATTCTGGACTTTGATGATACCAACCAGCACATGTTATATTTGGCTCTGGATGGTGACTTTACAGGGGGATTACACTCTTTCTTCCACAAGGTGCCTGGATAGTGTCACTAGACATGATAAATGCCTTTTGAATGACCAGTTTTTGTAGGATAATGCTGTTTCACTCACCTGCACAGGATCTCATGGTAAAGCAACCCCTTGTTTGGTAACCATTTGAAGTGACGTGCCCTGCTAGATCAAGTCCCGAAATATGGAGACTGAAGACCAAAAGATCACACTTACACACACCAAGTCTGAGATGCCATTTCTTGGAATATTCCCCTTTCGCTGACATATGGTGACCTATGAGTTGGTATATATAAGTTTGGGGTTGGGGGTTGCCCCTTCTGCAAAAAGAAGTTTTAAGGAGAAGGTAAATTTTCAAGATCCACTATTCTCCTGCTTTTCTGTTTTTTTTTTTTTTTTTTTTTTTGGCATTTCAGCACTCGGCATTTTGGGTGCCAACACTTCAATAGGGATTCTTTTATTTCTGTAGATGGCCTCTGTGATCCTTTGCCTCCTACTGCCATCTTTCCCCCTTTTTCTTTTTGCAAACCCCAAAAGAAGATGACATATTTTGGGGTTGTAGTTATTTAATCATGGAACATCTCATTAAAAGTCTCTTAATTGAGTTTATGTCATCAAGTGTCCCACTCATCAACTCAACAAACTTGTTGAGCCCCATTTTGTCAAGCATTATTTTGGATAAAGGAGAATGGTTCCATATATCTAGATCAGAATTCTGTATGTAAAGATTAAAATGTTCTCCTTCCTGTGTGATAGTGTGATCTCAGTGATAGTAAAAATAAGTAGCGTGGGGGTGGGCTAATGCATTTCTCACATGGGATGAGGTGTGATGAACTACAAACATTCTTAGATCTTAGATTATCCAGTCCATCCACTTTAAAGTGTGGAACTGGTCATCGCCAGGTGCCAGAAAACAAACAGAGGTCCTTCTCAGAACTCGAGCTTCTCCTTTTATTCTTACAATGTACTGCATCTCCCTATCATCCTCATATTTTGTTTGCCATCATTCACAACACACAAAACCTCCTCAGCTTGAGTTTTCATATAGCTGAATGTATCTCTTTATTTGTCTCTTCAGCAGCTTTTTGTGATAAACATTATTTATGTGACTAAGATTAACATTCTCTTATTGTTTTAAGTCATTTAGATAGTTTTTTTTCCCTTCCCTTACCGCAATTTCTTGTATCTGTCAAGTAAAAAACTACACCTTCCTTACTAGAGGCTTCAGTCCACCAGGAAAACTGTAATTAAATGTAAAACACTTGTAGTCCAAAAAATGACAGGTAGTTCCAGTGTAAAAAAAAACTCTTCTTTATTCAACCACAGACATATAAGTGCTTTCACAGATATCTGAAGAAGCAGAAGTTATCTGTGGAAGCGCTTATACATCTGTGGTTGAATAAAAGAGAGTTTTTTACACTGGAACCACCTGCCATTTTTTTGGACTACAAGTGTTTTTACATTTAATTTCTTCTATCTGTTAGTTGTATGAATTACGTTTTTTTTTTCTTTGTGGACTACTGCAGTGGTGGTGCTGCGGTAACGTTGTCGCCTCACAATAAGCCGTTATCCTGTTCGATTCTCAGATAGAGCGTCTTCTGTGTGGAGACATGCGTGAATGGACGTACCTTCGTTGAAGGTTGTGCATCAGAGCTAGCAACGTGGCATGTAAAAATATACTGCCAATCATTAGCGGACCGGAGTTCCGCTGTGGCGACCCCTAACCGGGAAAAGCCGAAAGACACAACAACAAGTTGTAGTACGTTGGTACAGTCAGTGAAAAGATTTTGTGGTGTGCTACTGTGTGGTATACTACAGTTGACTGATCCTGGACAAGACTAACCGATTTCAGAAGCTTGGTTGTTGTTGCCACAAAATCCTACCCCATGACACCCATTAGCTCTGTGCATTGTGCCTGGGGTTGGAACACCTTAAGGAACCCTGTGACATCTGTAAGGCCTTTTGACATTGCACCATATAAAAAGATGTAATAAGTAAATTTTGAAAGGACTTCTGCCATCTGATGAACCTAAATGTCAGGATAAGAAAGAGAAGGAAAATAAAAAGGAGAAGAGGAAGGCTGACCATCCAGCTGACAATAGATCTTCCTGTCCAAAATCACTGGAGGGGGAATCTTCACAAGCTTCCTCCCAGGCCTCCTCTTGTGGAGTTTATCAGATAGAGGTATCTCTGATTCAGGATCCTTCTCTGAAGAAAAGAGCCTGAAGCTTTTCTTCAGAAAAGGAGCTCTGTATATTTTTGGAGACTCAGACATCTTCTGCACTGTTCACAGTCCACTAAGTCAGTAAATAGTGTCAGGAGCCACTCTTTGCAGTATGACTTGGCGTGCATGATAGGGGCCCTTATCAAATCTGTTGGGCAGACAGGGCGGATCCCTCTAACATTGAATTCCCAGGCTGCATCTCTGGGTTCTCTTTCTGCATCGGGAACATCTGAGCTGACCATTCTATGGGTGTGGTCTGCATCTGCATTGAGAGGGCTAGACCCGTCAGTGCAAACTCCTTTGGTTCTGTCACTCTCGAACTCTGTCCTTTCAGTGCCGAGAGGGATCAGGCACTGAGAGATCAATGTTAAGCTCTCAGTGATGGTGTCAGCTCTGATCCAATGAGGACTGCTGATCGTATCCAAGTCTTTGGTATTTGATGAGGCTGACAGTGGCCACTGGGCTGAGGTCGGTCTGTGCCAGAACCTTGACTTCAGCATTTTTGGCATTAACATTGGGCATGGTGAAAGCCATACCAGCTCTGACAAGCACACTGTCAGCATTGGAATACTTGGAGAAGTTAGCCTTTCTACCCACATGGTCAGATGGAGGAAATGCATTATACATCTTGACTCCACCTTCAAATCTAGAGCTGTGGACACTGATCTTGAGCTCCAGAGACAGAGAGTTTTTAAAGGTCATCAAATAAGCCACTCCTGAGGATCAGACACATCTTTGTTTCCTATGGAAGACTCTCAGATGTGCCTATGAAGAATACCTGTAAAAGTAGGCATACAGACTTTCCAACAGAGTCTCTTTTACCCTTGATTTGGACTTTGAAGAAGGGGGAGAGATCCCTACAGTCCCAACCACATGACTTCAAATTTGATGAAATTGTGTAACTGGTGAGACAGAGAGGTACTGAGACCACAGACCCCTTCTCCCTACATAAAGAAATTCTGATGGAGGCCTTTCTGATTGCCTCATCTATATTTTGAGTGGTTCCCCTTGTGGAACATTATTGACTTGCTTATGAAGTGGGCTTGGCAAGAACCTGATGTGGCTGAGCCATCCTAAGGAAATTTGGGACCCTTTTGCAGACTGAATTGTGATAGAGGTTGCTTTCAAGTGAGATCTCTCGGATGAGAGCTTGGTGAACCATCTGCCTGATAGTCCAGAGCAATGGATTAAATGGAGAAGTGCACCTTTGTGTCAAGTACTATAGCCAAATGTGCTTTTAACTTAATGACCCATATGAATGTCTTCCAGTGCGAGGACTCACGGAAACAGATAGCTGGTGCCAGAGCCATGGCCTGAAGTTAAACGCCAAAAAATGTATAGTCATACCCTTCGGGAAAAACAAGGTAACCCCAAGCTACCATATAGGTGGCAATCCACTAAGCACAGAAGAGGTTATCAGGGACCTGGGGACCCAGGTTGACAGTGGCCTTTCTTTTGACACTCACGTTGCTAAAGTGGTTAGAAAGACCTTCTACATTGCCCACCTGATCATGAAGGGATTCACATCCAGATCTAGTGAGGTCATTGTTCCCCTGTACTCTTCACTTATCAGACCAATGATCGAGTACAATGCCCCATTCGGGATGTATCTCACCCGACATCTGCAGCAATTGGAGAGACCCCAAAAGTTCCTCACCAAAAGGATAAAGGGACTCCAAAATCTGTCATATGCTGCCAGATTGAAGAAACTCCAGCTCTATTCAGTCGCATACCGTCTGCTCAGAGGTGACATGTGCCTGACATACAAGGCCATGTCCAACCCGAATTAATGGACATGCTCCACCTCAAAAATCCAAATCCACCAAAACCACTAGAGCAAGCGACTTAAACCTTAGCACGGATATAAATAGGACTTGCTGGAGGGATAGATTTATCACTCAGAGACTCCCTATGCTGTGGAATAAAATCCCGGTCCATATGAGGCAGAGCACCTCGCTGACTCTGTTCAAGAGAAATCTAGACCTGTGGATGGGAGATCGTAGGTTTACCCCAGGAATCATCTCTGTGTCACTGCTGGACAGAGGCACAACAAACTAATGGGCACAGTATTTTTTCATATAAGGGGTGGCGTAAGCCACAAAAATTTGGGCTAGGCTTATAAATGCCTTAGGGCAGATAGCCTAGTATAAACCTATGAACCTATGAACCTGTGTATCAAAATATGGAAAGGAATTGCAGTGTGGATACTTATATAAAGTTTTTGTGAGGAAAAGTTTATTGGTTGACTAAAACCTTTCTCATATTCTAAAATGTGAAGTATTTGGGGCAGGAAACTGTGCTTGTGTGGGAACTGTCAGTGGTAAACATACCTCAGAAGCACTTGTCTTCTTCTGTTTACCTTACTGACTAATCCAGGCTTCACGGCATGCTTTTCAGTCCTCATTCCCTGCCTACTGATGAAACAGTGATTCTCCATGGTTCCACTTTTCCTAGTGCCAAAAAAAAAATAACTTTGTAAGGAGCTTTTAAAGATTAGATGGGGTCCTTGTTTACCTTAGCCACCAGAGAGTGACCCGGCTGTGGCCATTTGTTGTTCCTTGAGTCATACCGCCCATCTTGTTCTCCCAGCCTTGCTGGTGTAGCTTTTAAAGCCACCAAAGACCAGGGATAGCCACATTCCCTGTGGCTGTAGAGATGCCTGTAGTGGGCAGGGTAGAGCCACTATTGCCATTCTTTGAGAAAGGAGCAGGTGTCACGTCTTGACTGGGCTGGGATGGGTTTAGGGGTGCTTGATCCAGTGCCCCTAGGGGTCTGACATTTTTTCAAGTGAAATGCTTTGTGAGACAAATGTCTAGTCTCCTGTTTCTATTTCTTTGTATAAGGCAGATTTAGTAGGATTTGCCAATGAACTAATTGCTGCCTTTTCCTTGCCTTCTGAAGCTTCTGGCAAAAAAAAAAGAGTTTTTTTCTCTTTTGGACAGGAATTTTCAGTCAGAAGAGCAGTCAGTACTGGGAGAGGGATGCATTCATGAGCTTCTTCTCAGTCTGAACATTCTGAGGAAAGAGTGGCTTCACATTTCCCTGCTGAAGAAATTAATTTAACAGACATGTTATTTCCTATGAATGAGTCGCTTCTAGAATGACATTCTTATGGGACAGAAAATATGTTGTGCTTTGTTACAGCTACAAATGCCTGCAGCTGCAACTACCCTGTGTTGCCTGCTTTAGAGAATGTTTTTCTCACTGAATCAAAACTTCTAGACTGATAACCTTTTATTCTTAAGAGGTCTGACAGGTTGTATAAGATGCCCAGTAGACCTTAGTAGTAAGTACCTGTTTTCTAATCCCAATGCAGATACAGCAGTCATTTCACTTTCAAAATCTGCTGCTACTGAACAGGTTAATGCTACTAACCTCATCCCTTCTGGCAAAGATGTGAAGCAGTGGATCAGATGAGAAAAAAATGTATTACTCTAGTAGTTTAACTTTCAGGGTTTTGAACTGCCAGGGGCATACATTAAAGTTTTTTCTTGTTTCTTTTGAGAATATGCAGAAGTTAAAGTCTAACCTTCCTTCTTCTGAAATAAAGAGTTTAAATGCTTCTGTGGCATCTGTGTCTCAGGTGACTAAGCATGCTTTAAAATATAAACATAAAAACCAAAAACCTTGGCTGATAAGCTGCCACATCAACAGAACTCAATGCACATCAGGAAAAAGGAAACAGAATGTTAGCGCTCTCGTCCCAAATATTTATCAAAGGAACATCTTCAGAAACTCATACTTTAAAATATGCTGTCTTATCTTCCAGAACTGATGTATTTGTATTGGTTTTGAGAAGACTGGTTTGGACCCACTCTCAAGATCTTTCTGAGGATATTAAATCTAAGACTCTAAATTCTCCCTTGGATAAAGAGACTCTGTTTGGCCCTTCTGCAGTGGTAGTGCTTAAGAATTATGATGAAAGGGCAAAACTTATTCAAGGAGTGAGTCAGATTTTTCCAGCCCCCATTAACAGACCAAATAATAGATCTGATGTTGTCAGTTTTCATTTGTTCCTCACCAAGTGGGTTTCGGATTCAGGTCGGACACTTTTTACAGCTAGTGGATACTGGAAACCCTCAAGCTCCTCCATTACCCGTAATGCTCTAGCCCCCTACCATACCTCCAGATCTCGTTTGTCACCTTCGTGTATGGACATGGTTACTGTTAGCTCTCAAACTTTAGTGTTGTTCTTGTGAATAAAGTACTATACTTTAATCTATATCTACCCTTTATAGTTAAATTCTTTAATATACTTTTCCCTTATCCCTCCTACACTTCATCTGTGTAATTTAGCATACTATTGTTGGTAATCTTTTCTCCTTTTTGCTCTTAATTGATACCCTTGTGGTAACCTCTCCAATTACCATTGTTGGTTATTTTTCATTTTCCTTTTGTTTATTTCCTTAATAAAAAAGTTTTTCCTTTCTTTTATTAGTGCTATATTTTTTCACCAGTATGGCTGAAAAACCTTCAGGATTTAAAAAGTGCAACAAATGATACCGCTTTCTGACAGACACAATTCCTGTGTGTACTGCTTTGGCCCAGCTCATTTAAAAGAGTCTTGCGGCATATGTAAGGCCTTTAATCTGCGGGCCTTAGCAGACCCCAAAAACAAACTTATTTTGAAAGGTTTACTTCCAACAACCTTTTCCAAGTCTGTTTCTGGAGCTCAAACCTCCAAGAAATTAGAGAAAAAGAAGTCCAGAAAGCATCCATCGGACCTTTCTGAATCCTCTACTATGAGTTTGGATCCTATTACTGAACCACCTCTCAAGGTATCTAAACAATAGGATTCAATTTCATTGGATCCAAAGGCTAAATCCTTGGATCAGACAGCTTCTGATAACCGATCTACCTCATTGGATCCGACATACTCGGAGCCAAAGAAGCTTCATTCGACCCGATATGTGTCGTCTCTAGATCTTGTTCCTTCCTGTCTTCCATCTCCTTTCCTAGAGAGACTTCACCATTTTAAGACCCCTTCAGTGGCCTCTTCTTCATATTCTTCCAGGAGTCTGACAGAAGCACATGTAGATAGAATGATGAGGAAATTTCTGTCTGCACAAATTCAGATGGGAGTTCTCCTGGCTCCTATCCCATCGAGTCAGGAGACCTTTACCAGTACTACAACACCTATTTTGGCTTCTTCTCCGATTCGACCTTTGGCTTCTGAGATTTTGGATTCGAGACTTCCAGAACCATCTGTGTCAGATCCAAAGATTGTTGTATACTCCGCTCTGATATCTTCTGTGAGTGGATCAGCTCCTTATGTTTCTGAGTAGGATGCTCTCAGTGCCGTAGCATCACTGCCAGATCTGAGGTGTTAGAATTGACTCCGAAATTGTCGAAGCCATCTCTGCCCCTTGGAGTGTCACCATCGGACAGCTTGGCTCCTACCTCTGACTCAGGTGGGCTCCCTGCTGGCGACAGGGAGCCAATGGTCCAGAAGCATATCTTCTCGGCACCATAGACAACCTTCTCGCCAAGGCATTCTGCCTTTGAGGTAGTGTCGAGAGTGTTCTCTACTTCTAGAGGAAGAACAATTCCACCCCCCTCCCTCGGATCCTTCTTCCCACTCTCTTGTGTCTTTGTGCCTTGAGCCACAATACTGTATCCCACAGGGGCAGCCAGCCCAAATTCTCCAGACTACCCAGCAGGGCATAATCATATCTTCTGATACTTCTCTGGAACATCCCACTGAAGAAGTCCCTAGGAAGAGAAAGTGCAAGAAGAAGCACTTAGACTCTCCTCAAGAGTTGGTCACATAAGATACCAATTTTGATGAGGGGGAAGGGTCCATAAGATCACCACCCAATGACGCCTCCTTAGGAGACATTCTGGAGATCCCAAACAGAGGGTTGGTTGGTCTACCAATAACCCTTCCTAAGAGAAATCAGTATTCCTGAAAGCCTTTGCATCTGGCCCATCAACCTCCTGGGTAACTCTGCCCGCCGATGAGCTCATTGATTTAATCTCTGGGTGGTCGTGGAAGGAACACGACTCTGTTGAGCCACTTACCAAAAGACCAGACAGAATCCTGACACCACCTAAAGGAATATAATTTTAGAGCTAAGGAGTACCATTGCCAAGGTCGTAGCAGTAGCCACAGAAAAGGACCTCGCAAAATAGAGTTCATCTGTTCACCCCCTTAACAAAGAGTCTAGGGTATTGGACAGATTTAGGAAGCATGTATATGCTTCATTTACTTTTGCACTTAGGTCATGGGATTATTTGGCACACTTCACTAGATGTTGATTAAAGAACTCTCCAAATTCCTCTCCAGGAACATTACTTCTGAGGAAGAGACCTCTATTGTCTCACAAGTTGGCTACTGTACAGTCCATTTCAAATTCATGCATGAGGTTCATTTTGCATACAGATGATGGTACCTCAAGGACAGTGGGTTCAGGCATTTCCATTACGAGACATGCTTGGATGTGTCTGTGTGATTTTGTAGAGGTCTTCAAGTCCTCCTTTGTCAATGCTGTCTTTGAGAGAAATTCTTTGTTTGGCCCCAAAGTTAAAGACACACTATCCAGTTGTGAGCAGGATGGTTAGACCCTGTTTGCTGTGAGCATATGTTTTTCAGCTTCTCAAAGAATTTTCACTAGGAATCAATGAGGTAGTTGAAAAATGTGGTTTAGAAAATCCAAGGGTCCTTTCCATGACACACGTGGAAACAATTCTCGCAGGGGCAGAGGGGGAAACTGAGGAGCCCTGCAGAATCAAGGATCTAGGGATACTTTCTTTGACAGATCCTACCAGCACTCCTGAAAGGAGGACCAATTGTCTACCTCTGGATGCAGACAGGGGTTATCTATCCCTGCACCACTGATCCAGGATAGACATTACAAAAGCTACATGGGTGCAGAGGATTATTTCCAGAGGTTATATAATACCCGACCACTGTAGCAGTAAAAGAAAATTCCCAATGTTCCACCCAGTCGGAGGAAAGAAGCAGCATTAGAAATCAGAACGCTACTAGAAAAAAGAGTCATCCAAGAGGTATCCCCCAGACCACAAAGAGTCTGGAACTTACTAAAGATTCTTTTTATCGCTCAAGAAAATGGGAATGGAGACCAATTTTGGATCTTAGCAGTCTGAACAAATCAGTTCAGTACATGAAGTTCCTGATGGTTATGATTCAGTCCATTTTGCCTTTCCTGCCCAAGGACAACTGGATGTGCTCAGTAAATCTTCAGGATGCTTACTATCATATAAAAATAAACAGATGATCTAGAAGATACCTACGCTTCTGTCTGGGAGCCAGTTATTACCTGTTCAGAGCTCTCTCCTTTTATCTCACCAAAGACCCAGGGTGTTCACCAAATGTATCCCAGTAGTAGCAGCTCATTTAAGACTGCAGGGATTCCAGGTGTTTCCGTACTTGGACGACTGGCTTATAACTGCTCTAACCAGACATCTTCTAATAATACCACAAGATTATGTACTCCAGCTGTGCTCCCACCTAAGAATCACCATCAATCACAACAAATCTCAGCTAGAACCATCTGAAATATTAAAGTTCATAAGGGCCTTGTTAAATACAGCATCAGAGACAGCCTCCTTTCCCTTGCCAAGGGTACAGAGTATTTGATTTCAAGTCAAAAAGATATTCCAAAACTTTTGTCTGTCAGCTCAATTGATTCTCCAAACCTTGGGGTCAGTGTCCATCTCAATAGTTCTGGTTCCATTAGAAAGATACTATATGAGAATTTTTCAATGGACCCTAGCAACTCAGTGGTCTATTCTGCATCAGCCTATGTCCACCCAGATCAGAATAAATCAGGTATGCATAAAATACCCATTATGGTGGATTTGCTCAGATCAGATTTTACAGAGCCGCCCCTTCATTCTTCCTCATTCCAAGGCCATAGTGATCACGGATGCTTCTCAAATTGGGTGGGGGGGGGCAAGTCTTGGGAAAGACAGTCCAAGGCA
The DNA here is from genome assembly GCF_019279795.1 of Protopterus annectens. Lineage (NCBI taxonomy): Eukaryota > Metazoa > Chordata > Ceratodontiformes > Protopteridae > Protopterus > Protopterus annectens. The sequence goes on from NC_056741.1 coordinate 541,180,069, forward strand.
CCTGGCTCCCCCAAAGAGGCCAGCATGCATATCAATGTCCAGGAAATGAGAGCAGTACTC